>NC_134832.1:47319797-47425697 GCF_004210375.1 Tachypleus tridentatus
TAGTTATATAAAGAATATAAACATCAGAGTAAACTGTAGTGAAATAGTTATATAAAGAATATAAACATCAGAGTAAACTGTAGTGAAATAGTTATATAAAGAATATAAAACATCAGAGTAAACTGTAGTGAAATAGTTATATAAAGAATATAAACATCAGAGTAAACTGTAGTGAAATAGTTATATAAAGAATATAAACATCAGTGTAAACTGTAGTGAAATAGTTATATAAAGAATATAAACATCAGAGTAAACTGTAGTGAAATAGTTATATAAAGAATATAAACATCAGTGTAAACTGTAGTGAAATAGTTATATAAAGAATATAAACATCAGAGTAAACTGTAGTGTATAAAGAATAAATAGTTATATAAAGAATATAAACATCAGTGTAAACTGTAGTGAAATAGTTATATAAAGAATATAAACATCAGAATAAACTGTAGTGAAATAGTTATATATATAAACATCAGTGTAAACTGTAGTGAAATAGTTATATAAAGAATATAAACATCAGAATAAACTGAAGTGAAATAGTTATATAAAGAATATAAATATCAGTGAAAACTGTAGTGAAATAGTTATATAAAGAATATAAACATCAGAATAAACTGTAGTGAAATAGTTATATAAAGAATATAAAACATCAGAATAAACTGTAGTGAAATAGTTATATAAAGAATATAAACATCAGAGTAAACTGTAGTGAAATAGTTATATAAAGAATATAAAACATCAGAATAAACTGTAGTGAAATAGTTATATAAAGAATATAAACATCAGAATAAACTGTAGTGAAATAGTTATATAAAGAATATAAACATCAGTGTAAACTGTAGTGAAATAGTTATATAAAGAATATAAAACATCAGAATAAACTGTAGTGAAATAGTTATATAAAGAATATAAACATCAGAGTAAACTGTAGTGAAATAGTTATATAAAGAATATAAACATCAGTGTAAACTGTAGTGAAATAGTTATATAAAGAATATAAAACATCAGAGTAAACTGTAGTGAAATAGTTATATAAAGAATATAAACATCAGAATAAACTGTAGTGAAATAGTTATATAAAGAATATAAACATCAGAATAAACTGTAGTGAAATAGTTATATAAAGAATATAAACATCAGAATAAACTGTAGTGAAATAGTTATATAAAGAATATAAACATCAGTGTAAACTGTAGTGAAATAGTTATATAAAGAATATAAACATCAGAATAAACTGTAGTGAAATAGTTATATAAAGAATATAAACATCAGTGTAAACTGTAGTGAAATAGTTATATAAAGAATATAAACATCAGAATAAACTGTAGTGAAATAGTTATATAAAGAATATAAACATCAGTGTAAACTGTAGTGAAATAGTTATATAAAGAATATAAACATCAGTGTAAACTGTAGTGAAATAGTTATATAAAGAATATAAACATCAGAATAAACTGTAGTGAAATAGTTATATAAAGAATATAAACATCAGAATAAACTGTAGTGAAATAGTTATATAAAGAATATAAACATCAGAATAAACTGTAGTGAAATAGTTATATAAAGAATATAAACATCAGAATAAACTGTAGTGAAATAGTTATATAAAGAATATAAACATCAGAGTAAACTGTAGTGAAATAGTTATATAAAGAATATAAACATCAGAATAAACTGTAGTGAAATAGTTATATAAAGAATATAAAACATCAGAATAAACTGTAGTGAAATAGTTATATAAAGAATATAAACATCAGAGTAAACTGTAGTGAAATAGTTATATAAAGAATATAAAACATCAGAATAAACTGTAGTGAAATAGTTATATAAAGAATATAAACATCAGTGTAAACTGTAGTGAAATAGTTATATAAAGAATATAAACATCAGAGTAAACTGTAGTGAAATAGTTATATAAAGAATATAAACATCAGAGTAAACTGTAGTGAAATAGTTATATAAAGAATATAAACATCAGAGTAAACTGTAGTGAAATAGTTATATAAAGAATATAAACATCAGAGTAAACTGTAGTGAAATAGTTATATAAAGAATATAAACATCAGAGTAAACTGTAGTGAAATAGTTATATAAAGAATATAAACATCAGTGTAAACTGTAGTGAAATAGTTATATAAAGAATATAAAACATCAGAATAAACTGTAGTGAAATAGTTATATAAAGAATATAAACATCAGAATAAACTGTAGTGAAATAGTTATATAAAGAATATAAAACATCAGAATAAACTGTAGTGAAATAGTTATATAAAGAATATAAACATCAGAGTAAACTGTAGTGAAATAGTTATATAAAGAATATAAACATCAGAGTAAACTGTAGTGAAATAGTTATATAAAGAATATAAAACATCAGAATAAACTGTAGTGAAATAGTTATATAAAGAATATAAACATCAGAGTAAACTGTTGTGAAAAAGTTATATAAAGAATATAAAACATCAGAATAAACTGTAGTGAAATAGTTATATAAAGAATATAAACATCAGAGTAAACTGTAGTGAAATAGTTATATAAAGAATATAAACATCAGAATAAACTGTAGTGAAATAGTTATATAAAGAATATAAAACATCAGAATAAACTGTAGTGAAATAGTTATATAAAGAATATAAACATCAGAATAAACTGTAGTGAAATAGTTATATAAAGAATATAAACATCAGTGTAAACTGTAGTGAAATAGTTATATAAAGAATATAAACATCAGAGTAAACTGTAGTGAAATAGTTATATAAAGAATATAAACATCAGTGTAAACTGTAGTGAAATAGTTATATAAAGAATATAAACATCAGTAAACTGTAGTGAAATAGTTATATAAAGAATATAAACATCAGAGTAAACTGTAGTGAAATAGTTATATAAAGAATATAAACATCAGTAAACTGTAGTGAAATAGTTATATAAAGAATATAAAACATCAGAGTAAACTGTAGTGAAATAGTTATATAAAGAATATAAACATGAGAGTAAACTGTAGTGAAATAGTTATATAAAGAATATAAACATCAGTGTAAACTGTAGTGAAATAGTTATATAAAGAATATAAACATCAGAGTAAACTGTAGTGAAATAAAGAATATAAACATCAGTGTAAACTGTAGTGAAATAGTTATATAAAGAATATAAACATCAGAATAAACTGTAGTGAAATAGTTATATAAAGAATATAAACATCAGTGTAAACTGTAGTGAAATAGTTATATAAAGAATATAAACATCAGTGTAAACTGTGGTGAAATAGTTATATCAAGAATTTAAACATCAGAGTAAACTGTAGTGAAATATTTGTATAAAGAATATAAAACATCAGTGTAAACTGTAGTGAAATAGTTATATAAAGAATATAAACATCAGTCTGTAGTGAAATAGTTATATAAAGAATATAAACATCAGAATAAACTGTAGTGAAATAGTTATATAAAGAATATAAACATCAGTGTAAACTGTAGTGAAATAGTTATATAAAGAATATAAACATCAGAATAAACTGTAGTGAAATAGTTATATAAAGAATATAAACATCAGAAAACTGTAGTGAAATAGTTATATAAAGAATATAAAACATCAGAATAAACTGTAGTGAAATAGTTATATAAAGAATATAAACATCAGAATAAACTGTAGTGAAATAGTTATATAAAGAATATAAACATCAGTGTAAACTGTAGTGAAATAGTTATATAAAGAATATAAACATCAGAATAAACTGTAGTGAAATAGTTATATAAAGAATATAAACATCAGAATAAACTGTAGTGAAATAGTTATATAAAGAATATAAACATCAGAATAAACTGTAGTGAAATAGTTATATAAAGAATATAAACATCAGAGTAAACTGTAGTGAAATAGTTATATAAAGAATATAAACATCAGTGTAAACTGTAGTGAAATAGTTATATAAAGAATATAAACATCAGTGTAAACTGTAGTGAAATAGTTATATAAAGAATATAAACATCAGTGTAAACTGTAGTGAAATAGTTATATAAAGAATATAAACATCAGAATAAACTGTAGTGAAATAGTTATATAAAGAATATAAACATCAGAATAAACTGTAGTGAAATAGTTATATAAAGAATATAAACATCAGTGTAAACTGTAGTGAAATAGTTATATAAAGAATATAAACATCAGAATAAACTGTAGTGAAATAGTTATATAAAGAATATAAACATCAGAGTAAACTGTAGTGAAATAGTTATATAAAGAATATAAACATCAGTGTAAACTGTAGTGAAATAGTTATATAAAGAATATAAACATCAGTGTAAACTGTAGTGAAATAGTTATATAAAGAATATAAACATCAGAGTAAACTGTAGTGAAATAGTTATATAAAGAATATAAACATCAGAATAAACTGTAGTGAAATAGTTATATAAAGAATATAAACATCAGTGTAAACTGTAGTGAAATAGTTATATAAAGAATAGAAACATCAGAATAAACTGTAGTGAAATAGTTATATAAAGAATATAAACATCAGAATAAACTGTAGTGAAATAGTTATATAAAGAATATAAAACATCAGAATAAACTGTAGTGAAATAGTTATATAAAGAATATAAACATCAGAGTAAACTGTAGTGAAATAGTTATATAAAGAATATAAACATCAGAATAAACTGTAGTGAAATAGTTATATAAAGAATATAAACATCAGTGTAAACTGTGGTGAAATAGTTATATAAAGAATATAAACATCAGAATAAACTGTAGTGAAATAGTTATATAAAGAATATAAACATCAGTGTAAACTGTAGTGAAATAGTTATATAAAGAATATAAACATCAGAGTAAACTGTAGTGAAATAGTTATATAAAGAATATAAACATCAGTGTAAACTGTGGTGAAATAGTTATATAAAGAATATAAACATCAGAGTAAACTGTAGTGAAATAGTTATATAAAGAATATAAAACATCAGTGTAAACTGTAGTGAAATAGTTATATAAAGAATATAAACATCAGTGCAAACTGTAGTGAAATAGTTATATAAAGAATAGAAACATCAGAATAAACTGTAGTGAAATAGTTATATAAAGAATATAAACATCAGAGTAAACTGTAGTGAAATAGTTATATAAAGAATATAAACATCAGTGTAAACTGTAGTGAAATAGTTATATAAAGAATATAAACATCAGAATAAACTGTAGTGAAATAGTTATATAAAGAATATAAACATCAGAGTAAACTGTAGTGAAATAGTTATATAAAGAATATAAACATCAGAATAAACTGTAGTGAAATAGTTATATAAAGAATATAAACATCAGTGTAAACTGTAGTGAAATAGTTATATAAAGAATATAAACATCAGAGTAAACTGTAGTGAAATAGTTATATAAAGAATATAAAACATCAGAATAAACTGTAGTGAAATAGTTATATAAAGAATATAAACATCAGTGTAAACTGTAGTGAAATAGTTATATAAAGAATATAAACATCAGAATAAACTGTAGTGAAATAGTTATATAAAGAATATAAACATCAGAGTAAACTGTAGTGAAATAGTTATATAAAGAATATAAACATCAGAATAAACTGTAGTGAAATAGTTATATAAAGAATATAAACATCAGTGTAAACTGTAGTGAAATAGTTATATAAAGAATATAAACATCAGAATAAACTGTAGTGAAATAGTTATATAAAGAATATAAACATCAGAATAAACTGTAGTGAAATAGTTATATAAAGAATATAAAACATCAGAATAAACTGTAGTGAAATAGTTATATAAAGAATATAAACATCAGAGTAAACTGTAGTGAAATAGTTATATAAAGAATATAAAACATCAGAATAAACTGTAGTGAAATAGTTATATAAAGAATATAAACATCAGAGTAAACTGTTGTGAAAAAGTTATATAAAGAATATAAAACATCAGAATAAACTGTAGTGAAATAGTTATATAAAGAATATAAACATTAGTGTAAACTGTAGTGAAATAGTTATATAAAGAATATAACACATCAGAATAAACTGTAGTGAAAAAGATATAAAAAGAATATAAAACATCAGAATAAACTGTAGTGAAATAGTTATATAAAGAATATAAACATCAGTGTTAACTGGGGTGGAATAGTTATATAAAGAATATAAACATAAGAGTAATCTGTACTGAAATAGTTTTATAAAGAATATAAACATCAGAGTAAACTGTAGTGAAATAGTTATATAAAGAATATAAACTTCAGAGTAAACTCTAGTGAAATAGTTATATAAAGAATATAAACATCAGAGTAAACTTTAGTGAAATAGTTATATAAAGAATATAAAACATGAGAGTAAACTGTAGTGAAATTGTGATATAAAGAATATAAACATCAGAGTAAACTGTAGTGAAATAGTTATATAAAGATTATAAACATCAGTGTAAACTGTAGTGAAATAGTTATATAAAGAATATAAACATCAGAGTAAACTGTTATGAAATAGTGATATAAAGAATATAAACATCAGTGTAAACTGTAGTGAAATAGTTATATAAAGAATATAAAACATGAGAGTAAACTGTGGTGAAATAGTTATATAAAGAATATAAACATGAGAGTAAACTGAGGTGAAATAGTTATATAAAGAATATAAACATCAGTGTAAACTGTAGTGAAATAGTTATATAAAGAATATAAACATCAGAGTAAACTCTAGTGAAATAAAGAATATAAACATCAGTGTAAACTGTAGTGAAATAGTTATATAAAGAATATAAACATCAGAATAAACTGAAGGGAAATAGTTATATAAAGAATATAAATATCAGTGAAAACTGTGGGGAAATAGTTATATAAAATATATAAACATCATAATAAACTGTAGTGAAATAGTTATATAAAGAATATAAAACATCCGATTAAACTGTAGTGAAATAGTTATATAAAGAATATAAAGATCAGTGTAAACTATAGTGAAATAGTTATATAAAGAATATAAAGAACAGAATAAACTGTGGTGAAATAGTTATATAAAGAATATAAAGAACAGAATAAACTGTGATGAAATAGTTATATAAAGAATATAAACATCAGTGTAAACTGTAGTGAAATAGTTATATAAAGAATATAAAACATCAGAATAAACTGTAGTGAAATAGTTATATAAAGAATATTAACATCAGAGTCGACTGTAGTGAAATAGTTATATAAAGAATATAACGATCAGTGTAAACTGTAGTGAAATAGTTATATAAAAAATATAAAACATCCGATTAAACTGTAGTGAAATAGTTATATAGAGAATATAAAGATCAGTGTAAACTATAGTGAAATAGTTATATAAAGAATATAAACATTAGTGTAAACTGTGGTGAAATAGTTATATAAAGAATATAAACATCAGAATAAACTGTGAGTGTAAACTGTAGTGAAATAGTTATATAAAGAATATAAAACATCAGAATAAACTGTAGTGAAATAGTTATATAAAGAATATAAACATCAGAATAAACTGTAGTGAAATAGTTATATAAAGAATATAAACATCAGTGTAAACTGTAGTGAAATAGTTATATAAAGAATATAAACATCAGAGTAAACTGTAGTGAAATAGTTATATAAAGAATATAAACATCAGAATAAACTGTAGTGAAATAGTTATATAAAGAATATAAAACATTAGAATAAACTGTAGTGAAATAGTTATATAAAGAATATAAACATCAGAGTAAACTGTAGTGAAATAGTTATATAAAGAATATAAAACATCAGAGTAAACTGTAGTGAAATAGTTATATAAAGAATATAAACATTAGTGTAAACTGTAGTGAAATAGTTATATAAAGAATATAAACATCAGAGTAAACTGTTGTGAAAAAGTTATATAAAGAATATAAAACATCCGAATAAACTGTAGTGAAATAGTTATATAAAGAATATAAACATTAGTGTAAACTGTAGTGAAATAGTTATATAAAGAATATAAACATCAGAATAAACTGTAGTGAAATAGTTATATAAAGAATATCAAACATCCGAATAAACTGTAGTGAAAAAGTTATATAAAGAATATAAAACATTCGAATAAACTGTAGTGAAATAGTTATATAAAGAATATAAACATCAGAGTAAACTGTTGTGAAAAAGTTATATAAAGAATATAAAACATCAGAATAAACTGTAGTGAAATAGTTATATAAAGAATATAAACATCAGAGTAAACTGTAGTGAAATAGTTATATAAAGAATATAAAACATCAGAATAAACTGTAGTGAAATAGTTATATAAAGAATATAAACATCAGTGTAAACTGTAGTGAAATAGTTATATAAAGAATATAAACATCAGAATAAACTGTAGTGAAATAGTTATATAAAGAATATAAAACATCAGAATAAACTGTAGTGAAATAGTTATATAAAGAATATAAACATCAGTGTAAACTGTAGTGAAATAGTTATATAAAGAATATAAACATCAGAGTAAACTGTAGTGAAATAGTTATATAAAGAATATAAACATCAGAGTAAACTGTAGTGAAATAGTTATATAAAGAATATAAACATCAGAGTAAACTGTAGTGAAATAGTTATATAAAGAATATAAACATCAGAGTAAACTGTAGTGAAATAGTTATATAAAGAATATAAAACATGAGAGTAAACTGTAGTGAAATAGTTATATAAAGAATATAAACATCAGAGTAAACTGTAGTGAAATAGTTATATAAAGAATATAAACATCAGTGTAAACTGTAGTGAAATAGTTATATAAAGAATATAAACATCAGAGTAAACTGTAGTGAAATAGTTATATAAAGAATATAAACATCAGTGTAAACTGTAGTGAAATAGTTATATAAAGAATATAAACATCAGAGTAAACTGTAGTGAAATAAAGAATATAAACATCAGTGTAAACTGTAGTGAAATAGTTATATAAAGAATATAAACATCAGAATAAACTGAAGTGAAATAGTTATATAAAGAATATAAATATCAGTGAAAACTGTGGGGAAATAGTTATATAAAATATATAAACATCATAATAAACTGTAGTGAAATAGTTATATAAAGAATATAAAACATCCGATTAAACTGTAGTGAAATAGTTATATAAAGAATATAAAGATCAGTGTAAACTATAGTGAAATAGTTATATAAAGAATATAAAGAACAGAATAAACTGTGGTGAAATAGTTATATAAAGAATATAAACATCAGAATAAACTGTAGTGAAATAGTTATATAAAGAATATAAACATCAGTGTAAACTGTGGTGAAATAGTTATATAAAGAATATAAAACATCAGAATAAACTGTAGTGAAATAGTTATATAAAGAATATTAACATCAGAGTCGACTGTAGTGAAATAGTTATATAAAGAATATAACGATCAGTGTAAACTGTAGTGAAATAGTTATATAAAGAATATAAACATCAGAATAAACTGTAGTGAAATAGTTATATAAAGAATATAAACATCAGTGTAAACTATAGTGAAATAGTTATATAAAGAATATAAAGAACAGAATAAACTGTGGTGAAATAGTTATATAAAGAACATAAAGAACAAAATAAACTGTGATGAAATAGTTATATAAAGAATATAAACATCAGTGTAAACTGTGGTGAAATAGTTATATAAAGAATATAAAGAACAGAATAAACTGTAGTGAAATAGTTATATAAAGAATATAAACATCAGTGTAAACTGTAGTGAAATAGTTATATAAAGAATATAAACATCAGAATAAACTGTAGTGAAATAGTTATATAAAGAATATAAACATCAGTGTAAACTGTAGTGAAATAGTTATATAAAGAATATAAACATCAGTGTAAACTGTAGTGAAATAGTTATATAAAGAATATAAACAACAGAATAAACTGTAGTGAAATAGTTATATAAAGAATATAAACATCAGAATAAACTGTAGTGAAATAGTTATATAAAGAATAGAAACATCAGAATAAACTGTAGTGAAATAGTTATATAAAGAATATAAACATCAGTGTAAACTGTAGTGAAATAGTTATATAAAGAATATAAACATCAGAGTAAACTGTAGTGAAATAGTTATATAAAGAATATAAACATCAGAATAAACTGTGGTGAAATAGTTATATAAAGAATCTAAACATCAGAATAAACTGTAGTGAAATAGTTATATAAAAAATATAAACATCAGAATAAACTGTAGTGAAATAGTTATATAAAGAATACAAACATCAGAGTAAACTGTAGTGAAATAGTTATATAAAGAATATAAACATCAGTGTAAACTGTAGTGAAATAGTTATATAAAGAATATAAACATTAGAGTAAACTGTAGTGAAATAGTTATATAAAGAATATAAAACATCAGAATAAACTGTAGTGAAATAGTTATATAAAGAATATAAACATCAGTGTAAACTGTAGTGAAATAGTTATATAAAGAATAGAAACATCAGAATAAACTGTAGTGAAATAGTTATATAAAGAATATCAAACATCAGAATAAACTGTAGTGAAATAGTTATATAAAGAATATAAAACATCAGAATAAACTGTAGTGAAATAGTTATATAAAGAATATAAACATCAGAGTAAACTGTAGTGAAATAGTTATATAAAGAATATAAACATCAGAATAAACTGTAGTGAAATAGTTATATAAAGAATATAAACATCAGAGTAAACTGTAGTGAAATAGTTATATAAAGAATATAAACATCAGAATAAACTGTAGTGAAATAGTTATATAAAAATATAAACATCAGTGTAAACTGTTGTGAAATAGTTATATAAAGAATATAAACATCAGAATAAACTGTAGTGAAATAGTTATATAAAGAATATAAAACATCAGAATAAACTGTAGTGAAATAGTTATATAAAGAATATAAACATCAGTGTAAACTGTAGTGAAATAGTTATATAAAGAATATAAACATCAGAGTAAACTGTAGTGAAATAGTTATATAAAGAATATAAACATCAGAGTAAACTGTAGTGAAATAGTTATATAAAGAATATAAACATCAGAGTAAACTGTAGTGAAATAGTTATATAAAGAATATAAACATCAGAGTAAACTGTAGTGAAATAGTTATATAAAGAATATAAACATCAGTGTAAACTGTAGTGAAATAGTTATATAAAGAATATAAACATCAGAGTAAACTGTAGTGAAATAGTTATATAAAGAATATAAACATCAGTGTAAACTGTAGTGAAATAGTTATATAAAGAATATAAACATCAGAGTAAACTGTAGTGAAATAGTTATATAAAGAATATAAACATGAGAGTAAACTGTGGTGAAATAGTTATATAAAGAATATAAACATCAGTGTAAACTGTAGTGAAATAGTTATATAAAGAATATAAACATCAGAATAAACTGAAGTGAAATAGTTATATAAAGAATATAAACATCAGTGTAAACTGTAGTGAAATAGTTATATAAAGAATATAAACATCAGAATAAACTGTAGTGAAATAGTTATATAAAGAATATAAAACATCCGATTAAACTGTAGTGAAATAGTTATATAAAGAATATAAAGATCAGTGTAAACTATAGTGAAATAGTTATATAAAGAATATAAAGAACAGAATAAACTGTGGTGAAATAGTTATATAAAGAATATAAACATCAGAATAAACTGTAGTGAAATAGTTATATAAAGAATATAAACATCAGAGTCGACTGTAGTGAAATAGTTATATAAAGAATATAACGATCAGTGTAAACTGTAGTGAAATAGTTATATAAAAAATATAAAACATCCGATTAAACTGTAGTGAAATAGTTATATAAAGAATATAAAGATCAGTGTAAACTATAGTGAAATAGTTATATAAAGAATATAAACATCAGAATAAACTGTGGTGAAATAGTTATATAAAGAATATAAACATAAACTGTGAGTGAAATAGTTATATAAAGAATATAAACATCAGTGTAAACTGTAGTGAAATAGTTATATAAAGAATATAAACATCAGAATAAACTGTAGTGAAATAGTTATATAAAGAATATAAACATCAGTGTAAACTGTAGTGAAATAGTTATATAAAGAATATAAACATCAGAGTAAACTGTAGTGAAATAGTTATATAAAGAATATAAACATCAGAATAAACTGTAGTGAAATAGTTATATAAAGAATATAAAACATCAGAATAAACTGTAGTGAAATAGTTATATAAAGAATATAAACATCAGAGTAAACTGTAGTGAAATAGTTATATAAAGAATATAAACATCAGAGTAAACTGTAGTGAAATAGTTATATAAAGAATATAAACATCAGTGTAAACTGTAGTGAAATAGTTATATAAAGAATATAAACATCAGAGTAAACTGTAGTGAAATAGTTATATAAAGAATATAAAACATCAGAATAAACTGTAGTGAAATAGTTATATAAAGAATATAAACATCAGTGTAAACTGTAGTGAAATAGTTATATAAAGAATATAAACATCAGAATAAACTGTAGTGAAATAGTTATATAAAGAATATAAACATCAGAATAAACTGTAGTGAAATAGTTATATAAAGAATATAAAACATCAGAATAAACTGTAGTGAAATAGTTATATAAAGAATATAAACATCAGTGTAAACTGTAGTGAAATAGTTATATAAAGAATATAAACATCAGTGTAAACTGTAGTGAAATAGTTATATAAAGAATATAAAACATCCGAATAAACTGTAGTGAAATAGTTATATAAAGAATATAAAACATCAGAATAAACTGTAGTGAAATAGTTATATAAAGAATATAAACATCAGTGTAAACTGTGGTGAAATAGTTATATAAAGAATATAAACATCAGAGTAAACTGTAGTGAAATAGTTATATAAAGAATATAAACATCAGAGTAAACTGTAGTGAAATAGTTATATAAAGAATATAAACATCAGAGTAAACTGTAGTGAAATAGTTATATAAAGAATATAAACATCAGTGTAAACTGTAGTGAAATAGTTATATAAAGAATATAAACATCAGAGTAAACTGTAGTGAAATAGTTATATAAAGAATATAAACATCAGTGTAAACTGTAGTGAAATAGTTATATAAAGAATATAAACATCAGTGTAAACTGTAGTGAAATAGTTATATAAAGAATATAAACATCAGAATAAACTGTAGTGAAATAGTTATATAAAGAATATAAACATCAGTGTAAACTGTAGTGAAATAGTTATATAAAGAATATAAACATCAGAATAAACTGTAGTGAAATAGTTATATAAAGAATATAAACATCAGAGTAAACTGTAGTGAAATAGTTATATAAAGAATATAAACATCAGTGTAAACTGTAGTGAAATAGTTATATAAAGAATATAAACATCAGAGTAAACTGTAGTGAAATAGTTATATAAAGAATATAAAACATCAGAATAAACTGTAGTGAAATAGTTATATAAAGAATATAAACATCAGAGTAAACTGTAGTGAAATAGTTATATAAAGAATATAAACATCAGAATAAACTGTAGTGAAATAGTTATATAAAGAATATAAACATCAGTGTAAACTGTAGTGAAATAGTTATATAAAGAATATAAACATCAGTGTAAACTGTAGTGAAATAGTTATATAAAGAATATAAAACATCAGAATAAACTGTAGTGAAATAGTTATATAAAGAATATAAACATCAGAATAAACTGTAGTGAAATAGTTATATAAAGAATATAAACATCAGTGTAAACTGTAGTGAAATAGTTATATAAAGAATATAAACATCAGAGTAAACTGTAGTGAAATAGTTATATAAAGAATATAAACATCAGAGTAAACTGTAGTGAAATAGTTATATAAAGAATATAAACATCAGAATAAACTGTAGTGAAATAGTTATATAAAGAATATAAACATCAGAATAAACTGTAGTGAAATAGTTATATAAAGAATATAAACATCAGTGTAAACTGTAGTGAAATAGTTATATAAAGAATATAAACATCAGTGTAAACTGTAGTGAAATAGTTATATAAAGAATATAAACATCAGTGTAAACTGTAGTGAAATAGTTATATAAAGAATATAAACATCAGAGTAAACTGTAGTGAAATAGATATATAAAGAATATGAACATCAGAATAAACTGTGGTAAAATAGTTATATAAAGAATATAAAACATCAGAGTAAACTGTAGTGAAATAGTTATATAAAGAATATAAACATCAGAGTAAACTGTAGTGAAATAGTTATATAAAGAATATAAACATCAGTGTAAACTGTAGTGAAATAGTTATATAAAGAATATAAACATCAGATTAAACTGTAGTGAAATAAAAAATATAAACATTTGTGTAAACTGTAGTGAAATAGTTATATAAAGAATATAAACATCAGAATAAACTGTAAAATAGTTATATAAAGAATATAAACATCAGTGTAAACTGTAGTGTGAAATAGTTATATAAAGAATATAAACATCATAATAAACTGTAGTGAAATAGTTATATAAAGAATATAAACATCAGTGTAAACTGTAGTGAAATAGTTATATAAAGAATATAAAACATCAGAATAAACTGTAGTGAAATAGTTATATAAAGAATATAAACATCAGTGTAAACTGTAGTGAAATAGTTATATAAAGAATATAAACATCAGAATAAACTGTAGTGAAATAGTTATATAAAGAATATAAACATCAGTGTAAACTGTAGTGAAATAGTTATATAAAGAATATAAACATCAGAGTAAACTGTAGTGAAATAGTTATATAAAGAATATAAACATCAGTGTAAACTGTAGTGAAATAGTTATATAAAGAATATAAAACATCCGAATAAACTGTAGTGAAATAGTTATATAAAGAATATAAAACATCAGAATAAACTGTAGTGAAATAGTTATATAAAGAATATAAAACATCAGAATAAACTGTAGTGAAATAGTTATATAAAGAATATAAACATCAGAGTAAACTGTAGTGAAATAGTTATATAAAGAATATAAACATCAGAATAAACTGTAGTGAAATAGTTATATAAAGAATATAAACATCAGAATAAACTGTAGTGAAATAGTTATATAAAGAATATAAACATCAGAGTAAACTGTAGTGAAATAGTTATATAAAGAATATAAACATCAGAATAAACTGTAGTGAAATAGTTATATAAAGAATATAAACATCAGAATAAACTGTAGTGAAATAGTTATATAAAGAATATAAACATCAGAATAAACTGTAGTGAAATAGTTATATAAAGAATATAAACATCAGAATAAACTGTAGTGAAATAGTTATATAAAGAATATAAACATCAGAGTAAACTGTAGTGAAATAGTTATATAAAGAATATAAACATCAGAATAAACTGTAGTGAAATAGTTATATAAAGAATATAAACATCAGAATAAACTGTAGTGAAATAGTTATATAAAGAATATAAACATCAGTGTAAACTGTAGTGAAATAGTTATATAAAGAATATAAAGATCAGTGTAAACTGTAGTGAAATAATTATATAAAAAATCTAAACATCAGAATAAACTGTAGTGAAATAGTTATATAAAGAATATAAAACATCAGAATAAACTGTAGTGAAATAGTTATATAAAGAATATAAACATCAGTAAACTGTAGTGAAATAGTTATATAAAGAATATAAACATCAGAGTAAACTGTAGTGAAATAAAGAATATAAACATCAGTGTAAACTGTAGTGAAATAGTTATATAAAGAATATAAACATCAGAATAAACTGTAGTGAAATAGTTATATAAAGAATATAAACATCAGTGTAAACTGTGGTGAAATAGTTATATAAAGAATATAAACATCAGAATAAACTGTAGTGAAATAGTTATATAAAGAATATAAACATCAGTGTAAACTGTAGTGAAATAGTTATATAAAGAATATAAACATCAGTGTAAACTGTAGTGAAATAGTTATATAAAGAATATAAACATCAGAATAAACTGTAGTGAAATAGTTATATAAAGAATATAAACATCAGAATAAACTGTAGTGAAATAGTTATATAAAGAATATAAACATCAGTGTAAACTGTGGTGAAATAGTTATATAAAGAATATAAACATCAGAGTAAACTGTAGTGAAATAGTTATATAAAGAATATAAACATCAGTGTAAACTGTAGTGAAATAGTTATATAAAGAATATAAAACATCCGAATAAACTGTAGTGAAATAGTTATATAAAGAATATAAACATCAGAATAAACTGTAGTGAAATAGTTATATAAAGAATATAAAACATCAGAATAAACTGTAGTGAAATAGTTATATAAAGAATATAAACATCAGTGTAAACTGTAGTGAAATAGTTATATAAAGAATATAAAAATCAGAGTAAACTGCAGTGAAATAATTATATAAAGAATCTAAACATCAGAATAAACTGTAGTGAAATAGTTATATAAAGAATATAAAACATCAGAATAAACTGTAGTGAAATAGTTATATAAAGAATATAAACATCAGAGTAAACTGTAGTGAAATAGTTATATAAAGAATATAAAACATCAGAATAAACTGTAGTGAAATAGTTATATAAAGAATATAAACATCAGTGTAAACTGTAGTGAAATAGTTATATAAAGAATATAAACATCAGAATAAACTGTAGTGAAATAGTTATATAAAGAATATAAACATCAGAATAAACTGTAGTGAAATAGTTATATAAAGAATATAAACATCAGTGTAAACTGTAGTGAAATAGTTATATAAAGAATATAAACATCAGTGTAAACTGTAGTGAAATAGTTATATAAAGAATATAAACATCAGAATAAACTGTAGTGAAATAGTTATATAAAGAATATAAACATCAGAGTAAACTGTAGTGAAATAGTTATATAAAGAATATAAACATCAGAGTAACTGTAGTGAAATAGTTATATAAAGAATATAAACATCAGTGTAAACTGTAGTGAAATAGTTATATAAAGAATATAAACATCAGAGTAAACTGTAGTGAAATAGTTATATAAAGAATATAAACATCAGTGTAAACTGTGGTGAAATAGTTATATAAAGAATATAAACATCAGAGTAAACTGTAGTGAAATAGTTGTATAAAGAATATAAAACATCAGTGTAAACTGTAGTGAAATAGTTATATAAAGAATATAAACATCAGTGTAAACTGTAGTGAAATAGTTATATAAAGAATATAAACATCAGAATAAACTGTAGTGAAATAGTTATATAAAGAATATAAACATCAGTGTAAACTGTAGTGAAATAGTTATATAAAGAATATAAACATCAGAATAAACTGTAGTGAAATAGTTATATAAAAAATATAAACATCAGAGTAAACTGTAGTGAAATAGTTATATAAAGAATATAAACATCAGTGTAAACTGTAGTGAAATAGTTATATAAAGAATATAAACATTAGTGTAAACTGTAGTGAAATAGTTATATAAAGAATATAAACATCAGAGTAAACTGTTGTGAAAAAGTTATATAAAGAATATAAAACATCAGAATAAACTGTAGTGAAATAGTTATATAAAGAATATAAACATCAGTGTAAACTGTAGTGAAATAGTTATATAAAGAATATAAACATCAGAGTAAACTGTAGTGAAATAGTTATATAAAGAATATAAACATCAGAATAAACTGTAGTGAAATAGTTATATAAAGAATATAAACATCAGTGTAAACTGTAGTGAAATAGTTATATAAAGAATATAAACATCAGAGTAAACTGTAGTGAAATAGTTATATAAAGAATATAAACATCAGAGTAAACTGTAGTGAAATAAAGAATATAAACATCAGAGTAAACTGTAGTGAAATAAAGAATATAAACATCAGTGTAAACTGTAGTGAAATAGTTATATAAAGAATATAAACATCAGAATAAACTGTAGTGAAATAGTTATATAAAGAATATAAATATCAGTGAAAACTGTGGTGAAATAGTTATATAAAGAATATAAACATCATAATAAACTGTAGTGAAATAGTTATATAAAGAATATAAACATCAGTGTAAACTGTAGTGAAATAGTTATATAAAGAATATAAAGATCAGTGTAAACTATAGTGAAATAGTTATATAAAGAATATAAAGAACAGAATAAACTGTGGTGAAATAGTTATATAAAGAATATAAAGAACAGAATAAACTGTGATGAAATAGTTATATAAAGAATATAAACATCAGTGTAAACTGTGGTGAAATAGTTATATAAAGAATATAAACATCAGAGTAAACTGTAGTGAAATAGTTATATAAAGAATATAAACATCAGTGTAAACTGTAGTGAAATCGTTATATAAAGAATATAAAACATCCGAATAAACTGTAGTGAAATAGTTATATAAAGAATATAAACATCAGAATAAACTGTAGTAAAATAGTTATATAAAGAACATAAAACATCAGAATAAACTGTAGTGAAATAGTTATATAAAAATATTAACATCAGTGTAAACTGTAGAGAAATAGTTATATAACGAATATAAAAATCAGAGTAAACTGCAGTGAAATAATTATATAAAGAATATAAACATCAGAATAAACTGTAGTGAAATAGTTATATAAAGAATATAAAACATTAGAATAAACTGTAGTGAAATAGTTATATAAAGAATATAAACATCAGAGTAAACTGTAGTGAAATAGTTATATAAAGAATATAAAACATCAGAATAAACTGTAGTGAAATAGTTATATAAAGAATATAAACATCAGTGTAAACTGTAGTGAAATAGTTATATAAAGAATATAAACATCAGAATAAACTGTGGTGAAATAGTTATATAAAGAATATAATCATCAGAATAAACTGTAGTGAAATAGTTATATAAAGAATATAAACATCAGTGTAAACTGTAGTGAAATAGTTATATAAAGAATATAAACATCAGTGTAAACTGTAGTGAAATAGTTATATAAAGAATATAAACATCAGAATAAACTGTAGTGAAATAGTTATATAAAGAATATAAACATCAGAGTAAACTGTAAACTGTACTGAAATAGTTATATAAAGAATATAAACATCAGAGTAAACTGTAGTGAAATAGTTATATAAAGAATATAAACATCAGTGTAAACTGTAGTGAAATAGTTATATAAAGAATATAAACATCAGAGTAAACTGTAGTGAAATAGTTATATAAAGAATATAAACATCAGTGTAAACTGTGGTGAAATAGTTATATAAAGAATATAAACATCAGAGTAAACTGTAGTGAAATAGTTGTATAAAGAATATAAAACATCAGTGTAAACTGTAGTGAAATAGTTATATAAAGAATATAAACATCAGTGTAAACTGTGGTGAAATAGTTATATAAAGAATAGAAACATCAGAATAAACTGTAGTGAAATAGTTATATAAAGAATATAAACATCAGTGTAAACTGTAGTGAAATAGTTATATAAAGAATAGAAACATCAGAATAAACTGTAGTAAAATAGTTATATAAAAAATATAAACATCAGAGTAAACTGTAGTGAAATAGTTATATAAAGAATATAAACATTAGTGTAAACTGTAGTGAAATAGTTATATAAAGAATATAAACATTACTGTAAACTGTAGTGAAATAGTTATATAAAGAATATAAACATCAGAGTAAACTGTTGTGAAAAAGTTATATAAAGAATATAAAACATCAGAATAAACTGTAGTGAAATAGTTATATAAAGAATATAAACATCAGTGTAAACTGTAGTGAAATAGTTATATAAAGAATATAAACATCAGAGTAAACTTTAGTGAAATAGTTATATAAAGAATATAAACATCAGAATAAACTGACGTGAAATAGTTATATAAAGAACATAACGATCAGTGTAAACTGTAGTGAAATAGTTATATAAAGAATATAAACATCAGAGTAAACTGTAGTGAAATAGTTATATAAAGAATATAAACATCAGAGTAAACTGTAGTGAAATAGTTATATAAAGAATATAAACATCAGAGTAAACTGTAGTGAAATAGTTATATAAAGAATATAAACATCAGAGTAAACTGTAGTGAAATAGTTATATAAAGAATATAAAACATCAGAGTAAACTGTAGTGAAATAGTTATATAAAGAATATAAACATCAGTGTAAACTGTAGTGAAATAGTTATATAAAGAATATAAAACATCCGATTAAACTGTAGTGAAATAGTTATATAAAGAATATAAAGATCAGTGTAAACTATAGTGAAATAGTTATATAAAGAATATAAAGATAAGAATAAACTGTGGTGAAATAGTTATATAAAGAATATAAAGATCAGTGTAAACTATGGTGAAATAGTTATATAAAGAATATAAAGAACAGAATAAACTGTGATGAAATAGTTATATAAAGAATATAAACATCAGATTAAACTGTAGTGAAATAGTTATATAAAGAATATAAACATCAGTGTAAACTGTGGTGAAATAGTTATATAAAGAATATAAACATCAGAATAAACTGTAGTGAAATAGTTATATAAAGAATATAAACATCAGTGTAAACTGTAGTGAAATAGTTATATAAAGAATATAAACATCAGAGTAAACTGTAGTGAAATAGTTATATAAAGAATATAAACATCAGTGTAAACTGTAGTGAAATAGTTATATAAAGAATATAAACATCAGTGTAAACTGTAGTGAAATAGTTATATAAAGAATATAAACATCAGTGTAAACTGTAGTGAAATAGTTATATAAAGAATATAAACATCAGTGTAAACTGTAGTGAAATAGTTATATAAAGAATATAAACATCAGAATAAACTGTAGTGAAATAGTTATATAAAGAATAGAAACATCAGAATAAACTGTAGTGAAATAGTTATATAAAGAATATAAACATCAGTGTAAACTGTAGTGAAATAGTTATATAAAGAATATAAACATCAGTGTAAACTGTAGTGAAATAGTTATATAAAGAATATAAACATCAGAATAAACTGTAGTGAAATAGTTATATAAAGAATATAAACATCAGTGTAAACTGTAGTGAAATAGTTATATAAAGAATTTAAACATCAGTGTAAACTGTAGTGAAATAGTTATATAAAGAGCATAACGATCAGTGTAAAGTGTAGTGAAATAGTTATATTAAGAATTTAAACATCAGAATAAACTGTAGTGAAATAGTTATATAAAGAATAGAAACATCAGAATAAACTGTAGTGAAATAGTTATATAAAGAATATAAACATCAGAATAAACTGTAGTGAAATAGTTATATAAAGAATATAAACATCAGTGTAAACTGTAGTGAAATAGTTATATAAAGAATATAAACATCAGTGTAAACTGTAGTGAAATAGTTATATAAAGAATATAAACATCAGAATAAACTGTAGTGAAATAGTTATATTAAGAATTTAAACATCAGTGTAAACTGTGGTGAAATAGTTATATAAAGAATAGAAACCTCAGTGTAAACTGTTGTGAAATAGTTATATAAAGAATATAAACATCAGAGTAAACTGTAGTGAAATAATTTTATAAAAAATCTAAACATCAGAATAAACTTTAGTGAAATAGTTATATAAACAATATAAATTATCAGAATAAACTATAGTGAAATAGTTATATGAAGAATATAAACACCAGAGTAAACTGTGGTGAAATAGTTCTATAAAGAATATAAACATCAGAATAAACTGTAGTGAAATAGTTATATAAAGAATATAAACATCAGAATAAACTGTAGTGAGATATTTATTGTTATTATTGTGGTGAATAATAAATTTGTTAATTAATTCATGAAAAGAAATAAGTGGAATGTGAGAACAATGTGATGAAAACATTATTATATTATATTATATTATATTATATTATATTATATTATATTATATTATATTATATTATATTATATTATATTATATTATTATTAATTAATACAAATGAAAGGAAAAATTTGGATACAAAATGTGAATGTTAGATGATTTGAACTGTTGGTAGGAACCGAGGATAAATTTCTCTGAAGTTTAACCTCTATGTTGTCTTTATTAATATCATATAAACATAATTTTGGAAGTTTTCAGTAGAGACAACGTACTAAATGGTTTCAGAACCAGCTATGAATTATTAAGTTTAACGGGAAAAGTTTAATTTAAACTGTCAATTAAAATTAATTTTTGGACTTTAAAAACGACAATTCTGTTGCAATATTGTCCTCGATTAGAGCGAAAATTCTGAACTGTTTTTACCGCTAAAAGTAATTGCTTCACATATCTGTCACTCAACAGTAACAAACGCTTAATAAACTGGTTCCTAAATAAAATCATTATTCATACGATTCGTTGCTTAGGGCTCATACCGTCTGTAAATTACCATGTAGAATTACATTCGATCTTTTCTATACTTAAAAATTATCTTATTTGTTACCTCTTGGCTTTCGTTGGTTAGAATGTTTCGTGTATCATTCGACATTATTCATGTCTGTTGTCCCGCCATTTCAAAAGCGTTTTTTTTGTTGTTGTTGAATTTCGGGCAAAGCTACTCGAAGGCTAGCCGTTCCTAATTTAGCAGTGTAAGTATCATCACCCACTGCAATCTCTTGGGCTACAATCCCAACGAATGGTGGGATTGTCCGTCACATTTCCCGGCTGAAAGAGCGAGGATATTTGGTGCGACGGGTATTCGAACCCGCGACCTTCGGATTACGAGTGGGGCGCCTTAACCATGCCGGGCTGCTTTTAATCCTTCTTAAACGTTTATTTATCAGATAATGCTCTGCGTGTTAGAAATAAGTAATAAAGTCATGCTCTTCTTTATTAAATAAACCATCATATGTTAACTTTATTATTAACTATATAAGAGGCTGTTTTATTGTTTTCCAGATTTTTCGGTACTCAATGGAGAGGTTTAAGCGTTTTGATAATAATGTTAAGAAAATAAACGACCTCTTTTTTAATACCCAGATAATAATAGTAATAGATTTTATATTTCAGCCAACGTTTCGCCATTGTGGCTTTATAAAAGTAAGCCTTTTTTTTTACAATTAGTACAGAGCAAGTGAACTAATTATGTTTTCTCACAGGCCTTTTTCTGTGCATTTCTTTTTGTCATAACTGTGTTCTCGTACGTGAACATTTATTTATAATTATAATTATATTTGAATATATATATATATATGTATGTTAATTCATTAAAACCAGTATGGGTCTTCCACTGGCAAAACGTGGCGCGTGAAAGATACATAAATGTTAGAAAGGAAGCGAGTCAGTAGTAGTAGAGATACGACTTGCAACTGACTTTACTAAACTGTAAAGAAGACACTGACCCGGTAGTTGTTTTATACAAGTCAACCCAAACCAGGCTTTCTTGGCTTCTTCTCTTGTCAACAGGTTCCATCCTTGTTTGTTTTGTTTTTTTTTCTTTCATATATAATGTAGTTTAAATGACCGAGGTGATTGACCCTAGCATGGGCATGCCCCTGCGGGCATGAAGCACTCAGTGGCAGTGGCATTAACTTCGGTATTATTCTAGGACT
The DNA here is from genome assembly GCF_004210375.1 of Tachypleus tridentatus. Classification (NCBI taxonomy): domain Eukaryota; kingdom Metazoa; phylum Arthropoda; class Merostomata; order Xiphosura; family Limulidae; genus Tachypleus; species Tachypleus tridentatus. Next base: position 47,343,247 of record NC_134832.1, read on the forward strand.
GCTGGTTAACACTCACACTACCAGGGGTAGCTTACTCACTGTAACGTCTGGGATTAACCCTCCTCTTGCTACGCGCAATGTCACGCAAACTTCTACGCAGTCTCACATCTAGTTTAAGAAAAACTGTGACCGAAACTAATCATCAATGTTGGCAGAAGTCAGTGAGAGAATGTAGGTGTTTATGTGCCTAATTTTTCTGTAAATAAATACCAGATAAGCTCATAACTAGAAACGTGACAAGTTAATACGCAAACATTCACGTTTAAGTGTTGAATTTTCTAAAGTTAAAGCTGTAAAAAACTGTGATTCCTTTTCAGCCGCGTCATATTGGCTCATACAATGAGCTGTTTTTTTCTTTTCTTTCATCCAGTACAAACTTTTAGCTCATAGTTCCGTTATCTCTTGATCTATCTGAGGTCTAATTACAGTTTTGGGCTCAGGAGGTAAAACCCTTTCGATTGATGTAGTTGACCACGTCTAACTCTCACTAAAAGGGTTTTTTTTTTTTCAAGTGGCGCGGCTATTGAGAATTCCCTCTTGTTATTAAGTTAAAATTACTAACAAAATAACTTATTTCACGTTTTAGAAGAGATCGCCACAACAGTTCTTCTTGGCCTGTTCCATTTCTACCCTAATTAACGTGTTTATCTCGAGAACTATGAATCATTTAAGTTAGGCCTGTCTATTATAAAAGACAACGTTACACAATGGCCTATCTTTGCTGGACCCACCGCAGGGATCGGAACTCTAATATCTTAAGTGTTATGAGCCCTCAGAGCTAGGTGGAGGGTGGAGGAGGGACATATCACCTTATACATACATTTAAATTGTTTGTATAAAACGTCATCTCCCAGTGGCATAGCGGTATGTCTACAGACTTACAACGCTAGAATCTAGGTTTTGATACCCGTGGTGGGCAGAGCACAGATGGCCCACTGTGTAGCTTTTGTGCTTAACTGACTCAAAACAAAGTGTAAAATTATTGAGTTAGAGATGAACTGAAAACATTTAGACAAAAGTAATTATGTCTCACATAAAGTCAATTTCATTTATTTAGACATTTATATTTGTTATTAAGAGATGAAAGCGAAATAATATTTGCCTGACTAGATATGTGGACAATATTAATTCCTAGGTGAATTATCTCACTTCGTAATAAATGATTCAGTAACCAGAATTTGATAAGTATAATTTGTAACAATGACTGAAAGTAGATTTTCACAGAGTTTATTCACCTAAGGAAACAGAACTAACATCTACAGTAACGTGTTTCTAGTGGTACAGCTATTTTTTGCTGTTTTACTAGGCCTAGCATAGTTATCAGCCTGTACTAAAGCTCACAGAGTGCTTCTCTAAGCCTGTTGTTTTATGTTGTAATATTTGAATAATGCGTTCTTAAGCCTAATGTTCTATACTCTAATGCACAGATAACGTCTTTTTAGAACTAATGTTCTCTGTTTCTAATCTTTAATTAATGTCTTCTCTCAGCATAGTTATTTTCATGTATTAATAATTATAAGAACTTCTGAGTGACAGTAAAGAACAGGGTGTAATAATATATCATTCATGCAACATCTGTTGTAGTGAGTTAAAACTGTTTTACATTTTGTCAGACAACTTGTTGTGACCACCGGAGAATTTTCCCCCAACAGCCATCAGCTGTTATTTCACTGTTTGAGGTGCATATGCTCACGAGGAAGCAATAGCCCATGACGATTTTTCGTTTTAACTGGTTACCCATTCACTTCCACAGTGATTTGTGTGTTATTCGGGACGGTATCATCAGTTACGGGTGGTTAATCTCTCAACTGTGACTCAACGTTAAAAGTAGCCTAGGGCTTAGAAACTTCGTATTAGACCTGAACCCAGTAGATTCAACTCGTCACATTACAACAGGTAGGACCTTCAAGGATGTACGAAAAGAAATTTTAAAGAAATGTAGCGTTTAGAGCACAAACTACAATTTATGAAAGCGATTCTGCCCACAGTTAGCGATCTGTGAAAGTGGACGACTTCCTACGGACTATAATATTTGGAATGACAACACGTTAATGTATAGACACATGAGTTTAGGAAGTTTTGTTTGTTTGTGGAATTTCGCACAAAGCTGCTCGAGGGCTATCTGTGCTAGCCGTCCCTAATTTTGCAGTGTAAGACTAGAGGGAAGGCAGCTAGTCATCACCACCCACCGCCAACTCTTGGGCTACTCTTTTACCAACGAATAGTGGGATTGACCGTAACATTATAACGCCCCCACGGCTGAAAGGGCGAGCATGTTTGGCGCGACGGGGATGCGAACCCGCGACCCTCGTATTACGAGTCGCGCGCCTTAACGCACTTGGCCATGCCGGGCCTGTTTAGGAAGTAACAAGCAGCAGTGTAATTACCCTAAAATAACCGTTTCTATGGGTTACATCAAATAAGTCTTCACTCATATGTCTTATTTTATCCTAGTTCAGATCTATCGATGATAGAAGTGTTACAGCAATTTCCACAGTAATTATTAACTCTATGGGAGGGTTATCTGTAACAGTGATTTCCACAGTAATTGCTAACTTTATGACATGGTTATCTGTAACAGTAATTTCCACAGTAGTTATTAACTTTATGACATGGTTAGGATATAATTTTTTTAAATGTCACTTATTGTTAAGTGATTGATTTATATAGTTAAAGAACGATTGGAAAATAATTTATGAAAGACTGCATGATAAAATATTTTCTATGTACAAACTACACCGAGATTAAAACATATTCAATAATCAAATGGTGTAGGGGTTCATCTGCTACAAGTACAATTGTATAACTAAGTTAAACCTAATAAAGCGCGAGGAAAATAAAAGTAAAATAGAATTTATGTCAATTACACTACATTTGCCATATCCAGTGCCGACGAGGCCTTTCGCCTAGTACCATAGCTTGTAATGGCTGGATAAGATAGGACAAACATAGTATTTAGAAGTCTTGGTGTCACATACACACACATATAACATATATGTGGACGATCTGTAATGGACATTAGCTGTTATGGTAGATAAAGATCGCTCCCGCTTATCCCCCAGTAAACAATTCACAGTCCCCACTGTATCCACCACAAAAGAAGGTCTATAATGCTACCTTCTGCCTGTAACTTAGTGGTTAACCGATCTTCGAGGCGCATCATCTAATGGGTGGGATTTTACTTAAAATAGGTTTGAGATATATTAGGAACGGCAATCAATTTTAAAATGATAATTGGTGCATTGCTGGTAAGAAAACGGGACAAGAACAGGTATATAAATAAACTGGTTGAACGAAATGGGAGTAAAGAGGCAAGGGTTTCTACACGAGGGATATCTCCGCTAGCCGTCCATAATTTAAAGGGAAGGCAGCTACTCATCACCACCCACCGCCAACTCCTGGGCTACTTTTTAAAGAACGAATAGTGGAATTGACCGTAACCTTATAACGCTCTCACGGCTGAAAGTGCGAGCATGTTTGGTGCGACGAGAAATTGATTCCTGGACCTTCAGATTACGATTCGAACGCCTTAACCCTACCTGGTCATGCCGGGACCTAATTTGAAACTAACTGATAATAATAGCTGCCCATTCTTTAATCAGTGATGACGAGAAACCCCACTTGAAGAGAAAAATATATATGTAAAAACGACTGGTTTGGGTTGAGAATATTTTTTATGTAGAGCAGCGAACAAGGTCAGAACGTTGTTAAAAGAGTAGCCCAAGAGTTGGCGGTGGGCGGTGATGACTAGGAGCCTTCCCTCTAGTCTTACACTGCTAAATTACGGACGGCTAGCGCAGATAGCCCTGAAGTGCTTTGCGCGAAATTCAAAACAAAACAAACAGTTTCGGTTGATAATATAATATTCAGTAGCAGCGAATTACTGAACTAAAATCATGGCGAAAACTGTTACAGTTTGTTACAGTTTGTAAACCACTATTATCAACTATAACCTACATGTAACAACTGTAATGGTAATACTGACTTTCACCACTTATTACCATATATATATAACCACTATGATGGTAATATTGTATTAATAACTTTCCCTTCTATACATAACCAGTTTGATGGTAATACTGTATTAATAACTTTCCCTCCTATACATAACCAGTTTGATGGTAATACTGTATTAATAACTTTCTTTTCTATACATAACCAGTTTTATGGTAATACTGTATTAATAACTTTCCCTCCTATACATAACCAGTTTGATGGTAATACTGTATTAATAACTTTCCCTCCTATACATAACCAGTTTTATGGTAATACTGTATTAATAACTTTCCCTCCTATACATAACCAGTTTTATGGTAATACTGTATTAATAACTTTCTTTTCTATATATAACCAGTTTGATGGTAATACTGTATTAATAACTTTCTTTTCTATACATAACCAGTATGATGGTACACACTTTACGTAACGACCCTGTACTTGTAAACATTATCTTTAACGCACAATTATTATTAAATTATATGAATACAAGTAATGACTTTTTGTTGTTGTTTTTTAACGAACGTTCCCCACCCAGTTCTTGTAACGAGCGTTGGAGTCGATGCTTTAGTGTGAGAGGAACCTTACGTGGTAACGTACATATGAAACGGTCGTAAAACATACAATTTATCTAGAGACATGATTGCACAAATAAGAAATAATAAAAAACGAATAAGCAGCTAATGACCACGAGGTGTTTTTTTTTTTTTAAATTCCATCATATTTATTTTGTCAATAAATCAACCCTACTTTTGATGCTATACAGTGTCCTAAAGGTAAGCATTTGTAAGGCCAGTGTTTGTGGGTTACTCTTTGTTATCAAACAGCCTTTTCACTCGTATGCTGGACGGACACTGTTATGATGCATAATGCAAAGGTGTAAGAGTTATTTTTTTTGTTGTTGTTCAATGCCCGTCTAGATTAGATAGCATCATAAAGCCCGCCAGATTAGCGGTCAGTCGTGGCCTGCAGGGTCTGGCTACCATAATAGCTGACAGCTTTTCAATTTTTTTTTTTTTTTCAGCTCTACCTTTACGCTCGTATCGGGAACAGGCGATAAGACTTTTGTTCCCGCAGTGTGTTTCTCTCTTCCATTCTCCTCTTCCTCGTGTGAACGTCGGTAGGAGTCACGCCGATAAAACCCGGGTTTGATACGGCGGTGTTATAGTAGCTGGGGCGCTTATTAAAACCTCTCCAGAGCACGAAAAACGTGTTGTTACGACACAGGTGAATGCACAGTTTCAAAAGGAAATCCATTTCTTCTATCTGTCTTTCTTCTTCTTCATTCTTTATCTGCTAGAAATTCTAGTTATCTGAACCCCTAACATTTTAAAAGTCATATATGCCCCAAGCGTCGGAAAAATATTAATTTTTCTTTTCCTTTTTCGATTTTTTTTTATGTGCAGTAATGATTTTGTTTCAGATTAACGGTTTTGGGATACGTTGCACATATTTTATTTTTGATTAAATATTTGAAGAAAAAGTGTCATAACACTACGTAATAAGTTAATAAACTTATTCATTGTGCAGAACTCGAACCTCGGTCTGTTGAGGCCCGGCATGGCCAGGTGGGTTAAGGCGCGCGACTCTTAATCTGAGGATCGCGGGTTCGAATCCCCGTCACAACAAACATGCTCGCTCTTTCAGCTGTGGGGGCGTTAGAATGTGACAGTCAATCCCACTATTCATTGGTAAAAGAGTAGCCCAAGAGTTGGCGGTGGGCGGTGATGACTAGCAGCCTTCCCTCTAGTCTTACACTGCTAAATTAGGGACGGCTAGCACAGATAGCCCTCGAGTAGCTTTGTGCAAAATTAAAAAAAAACAAACAAACAATCGTTCTGTTGATAAACAAACACTTACTCAATTTCTAAACTTTGTTTTTTGTTGACCTCACCCTCAATAATAATAAAAATATTACACTAGTAATAACAATTAATAATTTAATTAACTGCACTAAATACACGTGTACACGTGTACATTCGTTAGGTTAACATGAATAAACAGTTAACTACACCGACATACATTTGCTAAGAGTTAACGAGGAGGAAATAGTTTTGTTTGTTTTGAATTTCGCGCAAGGATACACGAGAAATATCTGAGTTACTCGTCCATAATTTAATAGTGTAAGACTGGAGGGAAGGCTGCTAGTCATCACCGCCCAGCGCCAACTCTTGGGCTACTCTTTTACAAACGAACAGTGGTATTGACCGTCACATTCTAACGCCCCCACGGCTGAAAAGGCGAGCATGTTTGGTGCGAACCCGCGACCCTTGGATTACGAAGCGAGTGCCTTAACCACCTGGCCACGCCAGACCGACGATAAAGAAGAATTAATAATGTTTCATTTAAAAAAAACAATAAACGTAGCAATTTGATGACACACAAAATAAGGAGATAACCATTTTATAAAATTAGCCAGGACTGTGTGACACACAGAATAAGGAGATAACCATTTTATAAAATTAGCCTGGACTGTGTGACACACAGAATAAGGAGATAACCATTTTATAAAATTAGCCAGGACTGTGTGACACACAGAATAAGGAGATAACCATTTTATAAAATTAGCCAGGACTGTGTGACACACAAAATAAGGAGATAACCATTTTATAAAATTAGCCAGGACTGTGTGACACACAGAATAAGGAGATAACCATTTTATAAAATTAGCCAGGACTGTGTGACACACAAAATAAGGAGATAACCATTTTATAAAATTAGCCAGGACTGTGTGACACACAGAATAAGGAGATAACCATTTTATAAAATTAGCCAGGACTGTGTGCCACACAAAATAAGGAGATAACCATTTTATAAAATTAGCCAGGACTGTGTGACACACAGAATAAGGAGATAACCATTTTATAAACTTAGCCTGGACTGTGTGACACACAGAATAAGGAGATAACCATTTTATAAAATTAGCCAGGACTGTGTGACACACAGAATAAGGAGATAACCATTTTATAAAATTAGCCAGGACTGTGTGACACACAAAATAAGGAGATAACCATTTTATAAAATTAGCCAGGACTGTGTGACACACAGAATAAGGAGATAACCATTTTATAAAATTAGCCTGGACTGTGTGACACACAGAATAAGGAGATAACCATTTTATAAAATTAGCCTGGACTGTGTGACACACAGAATAAGGAGATAACCATTTTATAAAATTAGCCAGGACTGTGTGACACACAGAATAAGGAGATAACCATTTTATAAAATTAGCCAGGACTGTGTGACACACAAAATAAGGAGATAACCATTTTATAAAATTAGCCAGGACTGTGTGACACACAGAATAAGGAGATAACCATTTTATAAAATTAGCCAGGACTGTGTGACACACAAAATAAGGAGATAACCATTTTATAAAATTAGCCAGGACTGTGTGACACACAGAATAAGGAGATAACCATTTTATAAACTTAGCCTGGACTGTGTGACACACAGAATAAGGAGATAACCATTTTATAAAATTAGCCAGGACTGTGTGACACACAGAATAAGGAGATAACCATTTTATAAAATTAGCCAGGACTGTGTGACACACAGAATAAGGAGATAACCATTTTATAAAATTAGCCAGGACTGTGTGACACACAAAATAAGGAGATAACCATTTTATAAAATTAGCCAGGACTGTGTGACACACAAAATAAGGAGATAACCATTTTATAAAATTAGCCTCGACTATGTGACACACAGAATAAGGAGATAACCATTTTACAAAATTGGGGTCCACTGTGTACACAAGGATTGGGAAGTTTATTGATTTTGTAAAACTGTGTTAAATCGAGCGACACGCAATTAATTCTACAGAAATTTGCCAGTAGGTCAGATGGTCAAGTTTGACGCCTTTAACACCTGCAGAAAGATTGAAGACCAGTTAATAGAATGTTGTTAAATTGGGCTAACATCATCACACTACGGTGAAGTAAGTTAGTGACGTGGCCTGTTTGGTTTCGAAAAAAATGTGATTGTAACGCATTTCTTTAGTAGAACTTGGATATCCTTGAACTAAATTTGCCTATTTTACAATACTCAAGTAATAAACTTTCTTGTAAGGTCCAATAAAATGCACAGTGGGGGTTTTGTTTAGAGAAGTCTTCATTTCATTGGTTAGTTTTTACTACACCAGGTGTCCCGTTTTAAGGTAACCCGTTTCATATAGCAATAAAATATTATTAATTAAACGATTTTTTTTTTTACATAAGTAATTCACTTACTCGAGAGAAGTCGAGTCTCGTCAAAGTTTTCGCGAGAATCACGTGATAGAACATTAATCGAAGTTAGCTGAAAGCAATGCTTGAAACAAAAATATATAGTCAATTTATTATTTCAACAACAGGTTGTTTCTCTTGTAGTGGGGCCTGGCATGGCCAAGCGCGTAAGGCGTGCGATTCGTAATCCGAGGGTCGCGGGTTCGCGCTCGCGTCGCGCTAAACATGCTCGCCCTTTCAGCCGTGGAGGCGTGATAATGTTCGGTCAATCCCACTATTCGTTGGTAAAAGAGTAGCCCAAGAGTTGGCGGTGGGTGGTGATGACTAGCTGCCTACCCTGTAGTCTTACACTGCTAAATTAGGGACGGCTAGCACAGATAGCCCTCGAGTAGCTTTGTGCGAAATCCCAAAAAACCAAAAACAAACAATTCTCTTGTAGTGTTTTTTTTTTCATGTAATGTCTGCAATGGAGATCCTTTGAGTGTTACAAATTGCCAGTCGTGTACAACCTTTAATATTGTGGTGAATTGAATTAATTTATATAAAAATATGAGAACTGGAGATTTAAAAACAAAACGTTTTACCTTTTTTATTGGTACTCTATATGAGGTTTTAGTTTCTTTAACGTTAGGCCAGAGGGAGCCTCATTGCTTGTGTACTCGACTCTCGCTGAACTTATTTGTCATTTAAACAATGAGGGGGGGGTATTATACGCCGGTCAATCCCACTATTTGTTGACAAAGAGCAGTAGGGTTGTGTTGACTTGCTGTTTTCCTTCTAGTCTATTACTAAAAAATTAGGGAATCTAGTTCTCGAGCAGTTTCGCGCGAAATTAACAAAAAGAAATCATTCGTGAGTCTTAAACTATATAATATTTTTGAAGACCAAATATTATATTAATAGGACGTTTATATTAATATATATATTCTATACTTATATTATCAAGTTTCATGGGAATAACATTATATTCTTGCGAGAACTTTGCTTTTTATACTGATGCGTCTTACACGTGATCTTACTGCACGTTTCAAGGTAACATTGTACCTGGACGCGCAGGTGATACAGTGAATATTTCGTATGGTAATGTATAGGTGTAAAACAAATAATATGTACATTGATTACTGAGCCTTCCATATGTTAATTCATGGTATATTGTGGTGATGTGGGATCGTGTTTAGATCATTCTGAAAAACACTACCTTCAGTTTGTAGACACCAGAAACACAATGGTTGTAAACTGGATAAGAGAACAATACCTACAAACATACTGAGAGAACAATGGTTGCAAACTAGGTAAGAGAACAATACCTACAAACACACTGAGAGAACAATGGTTGTAAACTAGGTAAGAGAACAATACCTACAAACACACTGAGAGAACAATGGTTGTAAACTGGGTAAGAGAACAATACCTACAAACACACTGAGAGAACAATGGTTGTAAACTAGGTAAGAGAACAATACCTACAAACACACTGAGAGAACAATGGTTGTAAACTGGGTAAGAGAACAATACCTACAAACACACTGAGAGAACAATGGTTGTAAACTAGGTAAGAGAACAATACCTACAAACACACTGAGAGAACAATGGTTGTAAACTGGGTAAGAGAACAATACCTACAAACACACTTAGAGAACAATGGTTGTAAACTGGGTAAGAGAACAATACCTACAAACATACTGAGAGAACAATGGTTGTAAACTGGGTAAGAGAACAATACCAACAAACACACTGAGAGAACAATGGTTGTAAACTGGGTAAGAGAACAATACCTACAAACATACTGAGAGAACAGTGGTTGTAAACTAGGTAAGAGAACAATACCTACAAACATACTGAGAGAACAATGGTTGTAAACTGGATAAGAGAACAATACCTACAAACACACTGAGAGAACAATGGTTGTAAACTAGGTAAGAGAACAATACCTACAAACATACTGAAAGAACAATGGTTGTAAACTGGATAAGAGAACAATACCTACAAACACACTGAGAGAACAATGGTTGTAAACTAGGTAAGAGAACAATACCTACAAACATACTGAGAGAACAATTGTTGTAAACTAGGTAAGAGAACAATACCTACAAACGTACTGAGAGAACAATGGTTGTAAACTGGGTAAGAGAACAATACCTACAAACACACTGAGAGAACAATGGTTGTAAATTGGGTAAGAGAACAATACCTACAAACATACTGAGAGAACAATTGTTGTAAACTAGGTAAGAGAACAATACCTACAAACATACTGAGAGAACAGTGGTTGTAAACTAGGTAAGAGAACAATACCTACAAACATACTGAGAGAACAATGGTTGTAAACTAGGTAAGAGAACAATACCTACAAACATACTGAGAGAACAGTGGTTGTTAACTCACTTACAAACTTACGTCTCTGTAAACAATATTCTTTGTATACAGGTTGGAAGTCTTTATATGGTAAATTAGGATGAATCAGGTTTTAGTAAGTGATTTACATGAAAGTAAGAATAATTCCACGTTTTAGTAAGTGATTTACATGAAAGTAAGAATAATACCACGAGTCTAGTTATTTTTCACGAGTTTCAAGGTCAACTCGAGGTAGGAAAACGTTTCTTTTTTTTTTAAGATTGGTTTGTTTGGAATTTCGCGCAAATCTACACCAGGGCTGTCTGAGCTAGTGGTCCCAAATTTAGCAGTGTAAGAACAGAAGGAAGGCAGCTAGTCACCGCCACCTACCGTCAACGTTTGGGTTACTCTTTTACCAACGAATAGGGGGATTGACCGTGACATTACAACACATCCACGGACGTAAAGGGCAAGCATGTTTAGTGTGACGGATATTCAAACCCGCGACCCTCGGATTACGAGTCGAGTGTTTTTTCCGCCTGGCCGTGCTGGGCCTTTTCTTAAGCAAGTGGACGGAATGTCCCCGCTCTGAGTGGTTCGTTTTACAAGTGTTTCAATTCTCAGAACAAAGAAAGTCGCCCCATTTTCTTGTCCTTACAGAAAAGGTTGTGAAACTCAACCAACAAATATTTTCATAACCGCCAACGTAGACGTAAAATAAGACTGACGAAACAAAATAAGGTTTAAGAAAACCTTCATTGCAGTTAGCCCTAATCACGGCAAGCTGAATCCAGTTGCGTAGACTGTGAATATAATGGTTGACGTTGACTCAGACACCTAGCTCGGAAGTGTGGAATCGTGAACGCGGTATAAGAAGGACAGCCAAATCCTGTTTGTTTGTCTGTTTGTTTTGGAATTTCGCACAAAGCTACTCGAGGGCTATCTGCGCTAGCCGTCCCTAATTTAGCAGTGTAAGACTAGAGAGAAGGAAGCTAGTCGTCACCACCAACCGCCAATTCTTGGGCTACTATTTTTTACCAACGAATAGTGGGATTGACCGTCACATTATAACGCCCCCACAGCTGAAAGGGCGAGCATGTTTGGCGCGACGGGGATGCGAACCCGCGACCCTCATATTACGAGTCGCACGCCTTAACACACTTGGCCATGCGGGGCCCAGTCAAATCCTGCTATTTAGACAAGTCTGGCGATATATCCTGTTGACTACCTGTCTTCCTTCTAGCCTATAACCTCAACTAGCCCTTAAGCAGCTCTGAGCGAGGCGGCGGGTGTTGTTCGCTAGCTGATTCCCTTCTCTAATTTAGTAGTTATTACCAGAGACGAACATGAAAAGTTAACCCTTTTTAACATACGTATGTTATAAGCTCATGAGTGACTTGATTTTTTCAAAATTAAGTATTGCTTATGAATCCCAACTTTTGTATTAAATATTACGCATGAATAACACACACAAACAAATAAAAATTTGTAAATAAATTATGGAGTTATTTTTACATTGCTAAGTCCTATGCTGGAAGAAACCTTAATTTTCATACCAATTTTTTTTCTTTTCACAGCGCCCTATAAATAGGCGACTGTAATAAAATTCACACGACTTTAATAATAACATTTAAACTCCCAAACCACAAGTTAGCGATTTTCAATCTGTGTTTGTGGAAGACACAAACAAACAAAAGGAACCAGTTTATTTCTTTCGTTACTGTTCGACAACAAATAAACCTTGCATTAAAATTTTAAATATTATTCTAATTTATTTTTAATCTGCAGTATTTATGAGGTTGTTTGTGGTTAAGAAAAACACCAACAGGAGATTTGGAAGCTTTCATGCTCGTGAACTTTTCCCGGCATTCCTTTTGAGAGAAAACAAGCCTCATGGGAATGTTTACCGTCTCTGTCTTATGGCGGAGGCTGTGAAAGAAAATGTATTATATAGTAACACTGTTTTGTGTTATAACTTAAACGTTTAGTAACAGTGTTTAATGTTATAACTTAGAAACTGTGTTGTTACAATCTTTTACGTTGTTTTATTTGTTTTTGAATTTCGCGCAAAGCTACTCGAGGGCTATCTGCGCTAGCCGTCCCTAATTTAGCAGTGTAAGACTAGAGGGAAGGCAGCTAGTCGTCACCACCCACTGCCAACTCTTGGGCTACTCTTTTACCAACGAATAGTGGGATTGACCGTCACATTATAACGCCCCCACGGCTGAAAAAGCGAGCGTGTTTGGTACGACGGAGATTCGAACCCGCGACCCTTCTATTACGAATCGAATGCCTTAATCCACCTGGTCATGGCGGGCCATCTTTTATGGTATAACCTAGAAATTAGTAACAATGTTTTATGTTATAACCCGAAATTTGTGTAATAACAATGCTTCATATCACAACTTAAAACATGTAGAAACAATGTTTCGTGTCATAACTCAGAACATGTATAGAATTAATGAGTACATCTTAGACATTTATATGATTTCCATAACAAATAAAATACACGTAACTGAATGGATACAGTGAGACTTTTGGAAATCTCGAGTTTATTAGAGTAACTGGAGCCTGAACGTTGTGTAATAACACACATGAACAAACTTCCCTTTTTTGATTAGGAAAGTCGGATATCGGATCGAATCTCATATTTAAAAACTGAGTACAAGCATATAATATTATACTTTCCACGTAATTATCTTATTATTTATGTCAGTTGATATCAAGGAATGGTGATATGAGGTGAAATCGAGAAAGATGGAAGCCATGAATTCTCGAAGTTCTGTCTGATGTATACATTGTGTTTTAAAGAAACATTAGTCAAAAGAAGGATACAACTAACACCAGTGATAAAGTTTATTTGGTTAAATTAACCATTTGAATAATAAATACGTCTGTCGGAATGTGTCATAAAATATTTGTTTCAATTCCACATCTTGATCCACTGGAATATAGATTAATTTCAAAGGTTATTTTGTAACATTTAGGTCACCATGGCGATCTAATACGTATGGTTCTCAAAACCATGAAGAAGTCTCAAGAAGGATAAGCTCTTTATCTCTGAATCTTTAACAGAAACTTGGTTATGGTCAGAAAATAGGTCAAAGTTTATAGATGTTAGCGAAACGTGGTTAACCTGTGGCAATGTTCAGGAACAGTGTTAAAAATATTAAATAGGTTCGTAGTTGATTGATAGACGAAGTATTACAAATTTAGAGACCGATACTGGAAAATGCGTGATTAATATTAACAACGTGATGAAGTACAGAACATCGTGAGTGGACAAAGTGTTGTTAAATACTATGTTAAAATTGTTACCTACGTGCACCCTAAAGGGACCGTCTTATACCTCACACAAGTAGTTACTATGGTAACATAAAAACTTATGTCATGGTTATTTTAACAAGAAAGGTACTAAACTTAGAGATATAAGCTAGTGCAAAAACTGGGGTATAGTTTTCTGAGCCAGACACTTCTATAACCAATATTTAATTTCAAGATATTATAGTAAGGTTTTGAGACCTAGATATTACTGTAAGGTTTAGTACCAATACTATCATAAGGCCTAAAACCAAGATACCACTAAGAGACAATTATGGGATACTTTTTTTTAAATTCTAACACCAGAATAACAAAAAGCGGTTTTGTACTAGGCTAGTAAAATATAGGTCTTCTGGTACCAGAGTACCAGTAAGTTCTGGTAACAGTAAATTAGGAAAAGGTTTCTAACTAGGCTGAAAACATTAGTTCCCCAATAGCTACAGTGACTTGGGCAAGGTCTTGTGCAGAATGCAACGTAAATCTGTAATAATAATTAAAATATACATTGAAGACAACAATATTGAACAATATCTGATCATTATGATATAAAGACAAAGATATTGATTTGTAGTAATATTTTTATATCATAACGTTGAACAATATCTGATCATTATGATATAAAGACAAAATATTGACTTGTAGTAATATTTTTATATCATAACGTTGAACAATATCTGATCATTATGATATAAAGACAAAAATATTGACTTGTAGTAATATTGTTATATCATAAAGTTGAACAATATCAGATCATTATGGTATAAAGACAAAGATATTGAATTGTAGTAATATTTTTATATCATAAAGTTGAACAATATCTCATCATTATGATATAAAGACAAAGATATTGAATTGTAGTAATATTTCTATATCATAACGTTGAACAATATCAGATCATTATGATATAAAGACAAAGATATTGATTTGTAGTAATATTTTTATATCATAACGTTGAACAATATCTGATCATTATGATATAAAGACAAAAATATTGATTTGTAGTAATATTGTTATATCATAAAGTTGAACAATATCTCATCATTATGATATAAAGACAAAGATATTGACTTGTAGTAATATTTCAATATCATAAGGTTGAACAATATCTCATCATTATGATATAAAGACAAATATATTGACTTGTAATAATATTTTTATATCATAAAGTTGAACAATATCAGATCATTATGATATAAAGACAAAGATATTGATTTGTAGTAATATTTTTATATCATAAAGTTGAACAATATCAGATCATTATGATATAAAGACAAAGATATTGATTTGTAGTAATATTTTTATATCATAACGTTGAACAATATCAGATCATTATGATATAAAGACAAAGATATTGATTTGTAGTAATATTTTTATATCATAACGTTGAACAATATCTGATCATTATGATATAAAGACAAAAATATTGACTTGTAGTAATATTTTTATATCATAACGTTGAACAATATCTGATCATTATGATATAAAGACAAAGATATTGACTTGTAGTAATATTTTATATCATAACGTTGAACAATATCTGATCATTATGATATAAAGACAAAGATATTGACTTGTAGTAATATTTTTATATCATAAAGTTGAACAATATCAGATCATTATGATATAAAGACAAATATATTGATTTGTAGTAATATTTTTATATCATAGCGTTGAACAATATCAGATCATTATGATATAAAGACAAAGATATTGATTTGTAGTAATATTTTTATATCATAACGTTGAACAATATCTGATCATTATGATATAAAGACAAAGATATTGACTTGTAGTAATATTTTATATCATAACGTTGAACAATATCTGATCATTATGATATAAAGACAAAGATATTGACTTGTAGTAATATTTTTATATTATAAAAGTGAACAATATCTCATCATTATGATATAAAGACAAAGATATTGACTTGTAGTAATATTTCAATATCATAAGGTTGAACAATATCTCATCATTATGATATAAAGACAAATATATTGACTTGTAATAATATTTTTATATCATAAAGTTGAACAATATCAGATCATTATGATATAAAGACAAAGATATTGATTTGTAGTAATATTTTTATATCATAACGTTGAACAATATCCGATCATTATGACATAAAGACAAAGATATTGACTTGTAGTAATATTTTTATATCATAAAGTTGAACAATATCACATCATTATGATATAAAGACAAAAATATTGAATTGTAGTAATATTTTTATATCATAAAGTTGAACAATATCAGATCATTATGATATAAAGACAAAGATATTGATTTGTAGTAATATTTTTATATCATAACGTTGAACAATATCAGATCATTATGATATAAAGACAAAGATATTGATTTGTAGTAATATTTTTATATCATAACGTTGAACAATATCCGATCATTATGACATAAAGACAAAGATATTGACTTGTAGTAATATTTTTATATCATAAAGTTGAACAATATCCGATCATTATGACATAAAGACAAAGATATTGACTTGTAGTAATATTTTTATATCATAAAGTTGAACAATATCACATCATTATGATATAAAGACAAAAATATTGAATTGTAGTAATATTTTTTATATCATAAAGTTGAACAATATCAGATCATTATGATATAAAGACAAAGATATTGATTTGTAGTAATATTTTTATATCATAACGTTGAACAATATCAGATCATTATGATATAAAGACAAAGATATTGATTTGTAGTAATATTTTTATATCATAACGTTGAACAATATCTGATCATTATGATATAAAGACAAAAATATTGATTTGTAGTAATATTGTTATATCATAAAGTTGAACAATATCTCATCATTATGATATAAAGACAAAGATATTGAATTGTAGTAATATTTTTATATCATAAAGTTGAACAATATCAGATCATTATGATATAAAGACAAAGATATTGAATTGTAGTAATATTTTTATATCATAACGTTGAACAATATCTCATCATTATGGTATAAAGACAAAGATATTGAATTGTAGTAATATTTTTATATCATAAAGTTGAACAATATCTCATCATTATGATATAAAGACAAAGATATTGAATTGTAGTAATATTTTTATATCATAACGTTGAACAATATCTCATCATTATGATATAAAGACAAAGATATTGAATTGTAGTAATATTTTTATATCATAAAGTTGAACAATATCTCATCATTATGATATAAAGACAAAGATATTGAATTGTAGTAATATTTTTATATCATAAAGTTGAACAATATCTCATCATTATGATATAAAGACAAAGATATTGAATTGTAGTAATATTTTTGGATTAGGGGTGTGTGTGTGTGGGAGGAAGGTTATGTTAATATTTTATTTTTATTAGTCGTACTTAGACATATATATATAAGTAACCCAATGATAAAACTCTCCGTGCTGTAACGGTAATTCGATGAGGAACCAGTTCTCTGGAAATATATATCTCAGCAAGTTTCGTAAAATAAACTGGGTTCTGTATGTGTTAATTCCGTTTGTCCATCGCCGCGTGTTTACTAATTATTTCTCGTTTTATTATATAACATAGGTAGACCTTTGAATTCATCAATATGTATAGGATATGCAAATAGTGACAAGTGCAGCTTACTGAAGTGTATTCAGTGGCCATAAATGAGGTTTAGCTACAATTTGAATTTAGAAAATTACGTTTCCTCGTCAGTTCGGTATAGAACAGTAGGTGGCAATACGCCATGTTTCAGCTAAGTAGTTTGGCTTCATTATTAATCTGCAAGTAGGCATGGCGGCTCGCGAAATCAATATTTTTTTTTTTTTATTTTTTGCGATCGAAAAGAAGAGGTTCATTTGCATCCCTCCCTATGTCATGTCCCAGTTAGTGTGACCGAAAAGCCTCAGATATGAATTGTAATGTTTTTAGATCGTGATGGTGGATTATAAGTGGTTATCATGACACAAACGAAGAGATGTTGAATATGAGATATTTGATGTCATTTTTTGATTAGTTTAATTTACATGCTGTATTAGGTATAACAAACCAAGTCAGTGATGACTGGTATTGGTAATAGTTACAAAGTTTTTACTTTTACAAATATTTAAACATTAAGACTGTAGAGGAAACAATTGGTTCACACTAGAAATACAAACAACGTCGCTCGGCATGGCCACGTGAGTTAAGACGTTCGACTTGTAATCTGAGGGTCACGGGTTCGCATCCCCGTCGCGCCAAACATGCTCGCCCTTTCAGCCATGGGGGCGTTATAATGTGATGGTCAATCCCACTATTCTTTGGTAAAAGAGTAACCCAAGAGTTGGCGGTGGGTGGTGATGACTAGCTGCCTTCCCATTGCAAAATTCGGGACGGCTAGCGCAGATAGCCCTCGCGTAACTTTGCGCTAAGTGCAAAACAAACAAATAACGTCCGAACGAAGGACGATTGTCGTCTGCTTGACGTAAATAAGTAAAGAAAAAGCGAAGTTTTAAATAAATATTACATTCGGCTGTCCACCGTGTCCATCGAGGCGAAACGAGTTCTGGATTTTAGCGTTGCGTAGTCCGTTAACTTACCTCTGTACCACCATGGGACTGCGAAGCTATTATAACCGACAGCAGTAAGTTTAATCAAGGTATTCGAGTGAGGAGTTGTAGTAACTTATATATCTCAATTCTCGTATTTTTAATGGCTCTCGGCGTAACAGTTCTGATATCCTCGTGATTTGTTTTTGCTGTTATTTGTCACGTGATAAAAAGTCTGCTACACGAAAGTACGTGTCAACTTGGCGATTGCTGGCACAAACTTCGAGGTCGCCCTCTGCCATTTAAAACTGAAAACGTTTCCAATTCCTCTGGTTATGGAACTAAACAAAATCAGACCCATACACCATGGGGCAGGACTCAGCACGAGTTTAGTGTAGACCTTCAAGGTCATCCGCAGACGCGCTTTGTTTCCAATGTAAAAAAAGAATTAGGTTTGTGAAAATGTTACTAAACAAGCGGCTGTCAGTGTTAAGAACAGCTTGTAAATGTAGGATCAGAGAAAAAATAGGTGGCGCTGTCGTATAGTAGACCTGGAGAGCAATAACACCCCTCTGTATTTGATGATTGGGTTGTTTCCCGGCACTTTTTTTGTACGTAAAGTACACTTAAGGAGACGACAGACACGTCGTTCTCGAAGTGTTTGTCGTCTTTTTTCAACTTCAGGCTTCTTACAGAAAAAAACAACTAATAGTTTTTAATGGTCAGTTTCTTTCAGTTTATTCACCAATACGCGTTTGCTCTTACTAAGAATTTATACAGTTTCTGAGAGAGGCAATATTCCCATAATAAATAACAACTGATATTATACGGTAGTTCCAGTGTTAAACACGAATCTTCTGTTAGCTTAACGTTGCCCCCCGTTAGTACAGCGGTATGTCTCCGGATTTACAACGCTAAAATCAGCGGTTCGATTCCCCTCGGTGGGCTGAGCAGTAAGCCTTTGTGGTTTTGCTAAAAGAAAACACACACACACACACACGCTTAGCGTTTTATTTGACCACTGATGTCAGTGTTTTGCTCAAGCGTTTCGTTAGTTTTCCTTTTTTAAATATCATATTGATAACTGATATCACGCCAACAAGAGGCTAAGTGGAATTTCGATACTGAGAAATACTCCAACATTTATGTTTCTGGGAAAAAAAAAAAGCTTGAAAAGACACGTTCCATGTTCATTGGTTACATGAAAATCTATTTACTCTATCCGTTATAAATTTTTTAACACGGTGGTCCAGTTCTAAGTCAAGTCGTCTCCACGAATGGCTCAGCGAGAAACGTTCCATGTTCATTGGTTACATGAAAATCTATTTCATCTATCCGTTATAAATTTTTAACACGGTGGTCCAGTTCTAAGTCAAGTCGTCTCCACGAATGGCTCAGCGAGAAACGTTCCATGTTCATTGGTTACATGAAAATCTATTTCATCTATCCGTTATAAATTTTTAACACGGTGGTCCAGTTCTAAGTCAAGTCGTCTCCACGAATGGCTCAGCGAGAAACGTTCCATGTTCATTGGTTACATGGAAATCTATTTACTCTATCCGTTATAAATTTTTAACACGGTGGTCCAGTTCTAAGTCAAGTCGTCTCCACGAATGGCTCAGCGAGAAACGTTCCATGTTCATTGGTTACATGAAAATCCATTTACTCTATCCGTTATAAATTTTTAACACGGTGGTCCAGTTCTAAGTCAAGTCGTCTCCACGAATGGCTCAGAGAGAAACGTTCCATGTTCATTGGTTACATGAAAATCTATTTCATCCGTTCTAAATTTTTAGGTTTTAAAGAGTTTTGTGCTTCAATTTTTCCATAAAGTCTTCAAAAACACAAACGAACATTATGTTGGTTTGTTGCAAGACCTGTTTATTCAAAATCGCTCCTAATTTTGGATTGATACTCTAGAGGGAAGGCAGCTAGTGAACAGTACTCCCCCCCAATGCCTGGGCTGTTCTGGTCTTATCTAAAAGTGGAATATGATTGTCACACTTATATCGCGCCCACATCTCAAAAGTGTGGAGTTCTTCTTGCGACAAAGGGTCTCGAGCGATGAATATATGGATTTACAACCCAAGCATGCTGGTTAAGGCACTCTATTCGTAATCCAAGGGGCGCGGGCTCGAATCCCGTAACACTAAACATGCTCGCCGCGCGTGGGGGTGTTATAATGTGACGGTAAATCCAACTATTCGTCGGTAAAAGAGTAGCCCAAGAGTTGGCGGTGGGTGGGGATGACTAGTTGCCTTCCCTCTCGTCTAACAGTACTAAATCAGGGATGAATAGCGCATAAAGTCCTCGTGCAGCTTTGCGCGGAATTCAAAAACCAAGCCAAACCATTTGGCCACGCCTCTTCCCGAGTGTAGGAAAGAAAAACAACGCAAACACCCACGATAGTTCTAAATAAATTCATTATGCTATTTCAACAGAAGTAATGAAATAAAACGAATGAAACTGACTAGAAACACGTTTCTCAATAGAAAGAAACAAACCGTGGGAATTGTGTTAGCATCATTACGTACTAAGTTCTTTCTGACCACGATATGGCTGTCAGTGCGGACAGTTGTTTGAACAAATTATTCGCTAAGGTGAAATTCCACTGAGATATTTGCTAAGCAAATCAAAAGTTCCCTGTCATAGGTGAAATTCCACTGAGATATTTTCTAAGCAAATCAAAAGTTCCCTGTCATAGGTGAAATTCCACTGAGATATTTTCTAAGCAAATCAAAAGTTCCCTGTCATAGGTGAAATTCCACTGAGATATTTGCTAAGCAAATCAAAAGTTCCCTGTCATAGGTGAAATTCCACTGAGATATTTGCTAAGCAAATCAAAAGTTCCCTGTCATAGGTGAAATTCCACTGAGATATTTGCTAAGCAAATCAAAAGTTCCCTGTCATAGGTGAAATTCCACTGAGATATTTGCTAAGCAAATCAAAAGTTCCCTGACATAGGTGAAATTCCACTGAGATATTTGCTAAGCAAATCAAAGTTCCCTGACATAGGTGAAATTCCACTGAGATATTTGCTAAGCAAATCAAAGTTCCCTGTCATAGGTGAAATTCCACTGAGATATTTTCTAAGCAAATCAAAAGTTCCCTGTCATAGGTGAAATTCCACTGAGATATTTTCTAAGCAAATCAAAAGTTCCCTGTCATAGGTGAAATTCCACTGAGATATTTTCTAAGCAAATCAAAAGTTCCCTGTCATAGGTGAAATTCCACTGAGATATTTGCTAAGCAAATCAAAGTTCCCTGTCATAGGTGAAATTCCACTGAGATATTTTCTAAGCAAATCAAAAGTTCCTGTCATAGGTGAAATTCCACTGAGATATTTTCTAAGCAAATCAAAAGTTCCTGTCATGGGTGAAATTCCACTGAGATATTTGCTAAGCAAATCAAAGTTCCCTGTCATAGGTGAAATTCCACTGAGATATTTGCTAAGCAAATCAAAAGTTCCCTGTCATAGGTGAAATTCCACTGAGATATTTTCTAAGCAAATCAAAGTTCCCTGTCATAGGTGAAATTCCACTGAGATATTTGCTAAGCAAATCAAAAGTTCCCTGTCATAGGTGAAATTCCACTGAGATATTTTCTAAGCAAATCAAAAGTTCCCTGACATAGGTGAAATTCCACTGAGATATTTGCTAAGCAAATCAAAAGTTCCCTGTCATAGGTGAAATTCCACTGAGATATTTGCTAAGCAAATCAAAAGTTCCCTGTCATAGGTGAAATTCCACTGAGATATTTTCTAAGCAAATCAAAAGTTCCCTGACATAGCTCCACTTCCATTCTTTGTGTTGTTTTCAACATACAAGCGATTGGTCACAGACGACGTAATTACGCGTCCAGCTTCTGCCTCTGTGCCATATTTCGGTATCTTTAAAAGAATAGCTAATTTCGTGTGGGCAGAAGTTGCCAAGAGAAACAAAGAAGAAGTCTCTTCCCTAGAGAGCAGTGAAGCATACAGCGTGAAAAAAAAACAAACCGAGAGAATGAATAGTTGGAGCAGTTAGTTTAAATTACATGAAAGAATCCAAGTTATTCAAAGGAAAAATTAATTTTACTTGTAACAGAAAGAAATAAGAAACAATTGCTGTGATGGAAACTGTAAGAATTTTGTTTTTCACCTGTCGTGTCTACTTTTTTTATTTGCCGTTTCTATTTAACAGTATTGTATTTGTGATATTATTTATTGTGTATAAAAATTATTTGTTTCCACCAGCTCTGACTGACAGTCAACGGGTAATTTTCTTCAGAGCAATCTTCATCTTCTTTCATGAATACTCGTTGATACGATAATTTTAATTGGTTATTTGATATTGCCGGTTTCTGATACATCAATTTTGATTGGCTATTTTACAGTTTTTGCTTGTTGATACGACAATTTTAATTGGTTATTTTATAGATGTAATTGGTTATTTTATAGATGTCGCTTATTAATACGACAATTTTAATTGGTTATTTTACAGTTGTTACTTGCTGATACAACAATTTTAATTGGGTATATTACAGTTGCTATATAAACTCCGCATCTACAAAATCTATCTTTTTGAACTAAAATTTAAAAGTTGTTACAAAGGTTGAGATCAGTTATTTCTACAAACATTAGGAGATCGCAACTACTACAAAAGAACAAATATTCAGTCGTCATTTCTCATGTTATTACGATACAAACTATACTTGTTGAAACTGTAGTATAAGGTTTAACAGAAAGAGCGTGCGTGTGTGTTTACTTGTAGCAAATCCACATCAGTCTATCTGCTCAGCCCACCGAGTGGAATCGAACCCCTGATTTTTAGCATTGTAAATCCGTAGACTTAACGCTGTGCCAGCGGGGAGCTGGACAGACTGAAAAGTTATATTTAACTTCAGTAACTTCTCTTTGTGTTAGTTTTGACTTTCGAAAATATCTTAATTTAAAAGCTACCATATTTTGGTCTTCATTAAACTCGAATGTGACACCGAAAACGTTTTAGCGCAAATGTTTGTCTATTTTTATTGCGAATATACGGTTAACAATGTTAAATTGTCCACTTCACTGTTCGAAGACGCTAAGCAAAAGACCCTTCCAGTTTCAAACTGTTGTTTGTCATCGTTCATTTCTTCTTCTTTGAGGGTATTTGGGTATGTTGAGTTTTAGATACCCAAGAGGGTCAGGTGCACAAGACCACTTCCTCCATTGTTTGTCATTTGAGCTTAGTTTGTTTGTTTTTTTCATTTCGCGGAAGGCAGTGTAAGACCAGAGGGAAGACCCACCGCCAACTTTTGGGCTACTCTTTTACCAGCGAATAGTGGGATTGATTGGACATTATAACGCCCCCACGGCTGAAAGGGCGAGCATGTTTGGTGGGACGAGGATTCGAACCCGCGACTCTCGGATTACGAGTCGAACGCCTTAACCCACCTGACCATGCCGGGCCTTGTTTTATAATGATTATATTATAGATTAAAACATGTGTTTCTAAATTTTTAATTCACCACATCATGTTGTTTGAACAACAACAGAAGGAAATTTCTCATTAATAAAATTATAAGAATAACAACATTATTTATTATACGGCCCCTATTGGTTTACACTAAGATCGATTCCCACAGATCAAATAATTCATTGTGTAGTTGGAGGTTTTAAAGTATTATATTTAAAAATTATTGATTGTGTAAAGTAAACTATTACTAATATTGTGTACAGCATTGTGTAAAGTAAACTATTACTAATATTGTGTACAGCATTGTGTAAAGTAAACTATTACTAATATTGTGTACAGCATTGTGTAAAGTAAACTATTACTAATATTGTGTAGAACATTGTGTAAAGTAAACTATTACTAATATTGTGTGGAACATTGTGTAAAGTAAACTATTACTAATATTGTGTACAGCATTGTGTAAAGTAAACTATTACTAATATTGTGTACAGCATTGTGTAAAGTAAACTATTACTAATATTGTGTAGAACATTGTGTAAAGTAAACTATTACTAATATTGTGTACAGCATTGTGTAAAGTAAACTATTACTAATATTGTGTAGAACATTGTGTAAAAGTAAACTATTACTAATATTGTGTAGAACATTGTGTAAAATAAACTATTACTAATATTGTGTACAGCATTGTGTAAAGTAAACTATTACTAATATTGTGTACAGCATTGTGTAAAGTAAACTATTACAAATATTGTGTACAGCATTGTGTAAAGTAAACTATTACTAATATTGTGTACAGCATTGTGTAAAATAAACTATTACTAATATTGTGTAGAACATTGTGTAAAAAGTAAACTATTACTAATATTGTGTAGAACATTGTGTAAAAAAGTAAACTATTACTAATATTGTGTACAGCATTATGTAAAGTAAACTATTACTAATATTGTGTACAGCATTGTGTAAAGTAAACTATTACAAATATTGTGTACAGCATTGTGTAAAGTAAACTATTACAAATATTGTGTACAGCATTGTGTAAAGTAAACTATTACTAATATTGTGTAGAACATTGTTTAAAGTAAACTATTAATAATATTGTGTAGAACATTGTGTAAAGTAAACTATTATTAATATTGTGTAGAAAATTATGTAAAGTAAACTATTACTAATATTGTGTAGAACATTGTGTAAAGTAAACTATTACTAATATTGTGTACAGCATTGTGTAAAAGTAAACTATTACTAATATTGTGTACAGCATTGTGTAAAAGTAAACTATTACTAATATTGTGTAGAACATTGTGTAAAGTAAACTATTACTAATATTGTGTACAGCATTGTGTAAAGTAAACTATTACTAATATTGTGTAGAACATTGTGTAAAGTAAACTATTACTAATATTGTGTACAGCATTGTGTAAAGTAAACTATTACTAATATTGTGTAGAACATTGTGTAAAGTAAACTATTACTAATATTGTGTAGAACATTGTGTAAAGTAAACTATTACTAATATTGTGTACAGCATTGTGTAAAGTAAACTATTACTAATATTGTGTACAGCATTGTGTAAAGTAAACTATTACTAATATTGTGTACAGCATTGTGTAAAGTAAACTATTACTAATATTGTGTAGAACATTGTGCAAAGTAAACTATTAATAATATTGTGCAGAACATTGTGTAAAGTAAACTATTACTAATATTGTGTAGAACATTGTGTAAAGTAAACTATTACTAATATTGTGTACAGCATTGTGTAAAGTAAACTATTACTAATATTGTGTACAGCATTGTGTAAAGTAAACTATTACAAATATTGTGTACAGCATTGTGTAAAGTAAACTATTACAAATATTGTGTACAGCATTGTGTAAAGTAAACTATTACTAATATTGTATAGAACATTGTTTAAAGTAAACTATTACTAATATTGTGTAGAACATTATGTAAAGTAAACTATTATTAATATTGTGTAGAACATTGTGTAAAGTAAACTATTACTAATATTGTGTAGAACATTGTGTAAAGTAAACTATTACTAATATTGTGTATAGCTTTGTGTAAAGTAAACTATTACTAATATTGTGTACAGCATTGTGTAAAGTAAACTATTACTAATATTGTGTAGAACATTGTGTAAAGTAAACTATTACTAATATTGTGTACAGCATTGTGTAAAGTAAACTATTACTAATATTGTGTAGAACATTGTGTAAAGTAAACTATTAATAATATTTTGTAGAACATTGTGTAAAGTAAACTATTACTAATATTGTGTAGAACATTGTGTAAAGTAAACTATAACTAATATTGTGTACAACATTGTGTAAAGTAAACTATTACTAATATTGTGTACAACATTGTGCAAAGTAAACTATTACTAATATTGTGTACAGCATTGTGTAAAGTAAACTATTACTAATATTGTGTAGAACATTGTGTAAAGTAAACTATTACTAATATTGTGTACAGCATTGTGTAAAGTAAACTATTACTAATATTGTGTAGAACATTGTGTAAAGTAAACTATTAATAATATTGTGTAGAACATTGTGTAAAGTAAACTATTACTAATATTGTGTAGAACATTGTGTAAAAGTAAACTATAACTAATATTATTGTACAACATTGTGTAAAGTAAACTATTACTAATATTGTGTACAACATTGTGCAAAGTAAACTATTACTAATATTGTGTACAGCATTGTGTAAAGTAAACTATTACTAATATTGTGTACAGCATTGTGTAAAGTAAACTATTACTAATATTGTGTAGAACATTGTGTAAAGTAAACTATTACTAATATTGTGTAGAAAGATGTGTAAAGTAAACTATTACTAATATTAAGTACAACATTGTGTAAAGTAAACTATTACTAATATTGTGTACAGCATTGTGTAAAGTAAACTATTACTAATATTGTGTAGAACATTGTGTAAAGTAAACTATTACTAATATTGTGTAGAACATTGTGTAAAGTAAACTATTAATAATATTTTGTAGAACATTGTGTAAAGTAAACTATTACTAATATTGTGTAGAACATTGTGTAAAGTAAACTATAACTAATATTGTGTACAACATTGTGTAAAGTAAACTATTACTAATATTGTGTACAACATTGTGCAAAGTAAACTATTACTAATATTGTGTACAGCATTGTGTAAAGTAAACTATTACTAATATTGTGTAGAACATTGTGTAAAGTAAACTATTACTAATATTGTGTACAGCATTGTGTAAAGTAAACTATTACTAATATTGTGTAGAACATTGTGTAAAGTAAACTATTAATAATATTGTGTAGAACATTGTGTAAAAGTAAACTATTACTAATATTGTGTAGAACATTGTGTAAAGTAAACTATAACTAATATTGTGTACAACATTGTGTAAAGTAAACTATTACTAATATTGTGTACAACATTGTGCAAAGTAAACTATTACTAATATTGTGTACAGCATTGTGTAAAGTAAACTATTACTAATATTGTGTACAGCATTGTGTAAAAAGTAAACTATTACTAATATTGTGTAGAACATTGTGTAAAAAAGTAAACTATTACTAATATTGTGTAGAAAGATGTGTAAAAGTAAACTATTACTAATATTAAATACAACATTGTGTAAAGTAAACTATTACTAATATTGTGTACAGCATTGTGTAAAGTAAACTATTACTAATATTGTGTAGAACATTGTGTAAAGTAAACTATTACTAATATTGTGTAGAACATTGTGTAAAGTAAACTATAACTAATATTGTGTACAACATTGTGTAAAGTAAACTATTACTAATATTGTGTACAACATTGTGCAAAGTAAACTATTACTAATATTGTGTACAGCATTGTGTAAAGTAAACTATTACTAATATTGTGTAGAACATTGTGTAAAGTAAACTATTACTAATATTGTGTACAGCATTGTGTAAAGTAAACTATTACTAATATTGTGTAGAACATTGTGTAAAAAATAAACTATTAATAATATTGTGTAGAACATTGTGTAAAGTAAACTATTACTAATATTGTGTAGAACATTGTGTAAAGTCAACTATTAACAATATTGTGTACAACATTATGTAAAGTAAACTATCACTAATATTGTGTAAAATATTGTGTAAAGTAAACTATAACTAATATTGTGTAGAACATTGTGTAAAGTAAACTATTACTAATATTGTGTAGAACATTGTGTAAAGTAAACTATTAATAATATTGTGTACAACAATGTGTAAAGTAAACTATTACTAATATTGTGTACAGCATTGTGTAAAAGTAAACTATTACTAATATTGTGTAGAACATTGTGTAAAATAAACTATTACTAATATTGTGTAAAACATTGTTGTAAAGTAAACTATTACTAATATTGTGTAGAACATTGTGTAAAGTAAACTATTAATAATATTGTGTACAACATTGTGTAAAGTAAACTATTACTAATATTGTGTAAAATATTGTGTAAAAGTAAACTATAACTAATATTGTGTAGAACATTGTGAAAAGTAAACTATTACTAATATTGTGTAGAACATTGTGTAAAGTAAACTATTACTAATATTGTGTAGAACATTGTGTAAAGTAAACTATTACTAATATTGTGTAGAACATTGTGTAAAGTAAATTATTAATAATATTGTGTAGAACATTGTGTAAAGTAAACTATTAATAATATTGTGTACAACATTGTGTGAAGTAAACTATTACTAATATTGTGTACAACATTGTGCAAAGTAAACTATTACTAATATTGTGTACAACATTGTGCAAAGTAAACTATTACTAATATTGTGTAGAACATTGTGTAAAGTAAACTATTACTAATATTGTGTAAAACATTGTGTAAAGTAAACTATTACTAATATTGTGTAGAACATTGTATAAAGTAAACTATTACTAATATTGTGTAGAAAGATGTGTAAAGTAAACTATTACTAATATTAAGTACAACATTGTGTAAAGTAAACTATTACTAATATTGTGTACAGCATTGTGTAAAGTAAACTATTACTAATATTGTGTAGAACATTGTGTAAAGTAAACTATTACTAATATTGTGTAGAACATTGTGTAAAGTAAACTATTAATAATATTTTGTAGAACATTGTGTAAAGTAAACTATTACTAATATTGTGTAGAACATTGTGTAAAGTAAACTATAACTAATATTGTGTACAACATTGTGTAAAGTAAACTATTACTAATATTGTGAACAACATTGTGCAAAGTAAACTATTACTAATATTGTGTACAGCATTGTGTAAAGTAAACTATTACTAATATTGTGTAGAACATTGTGTAAAGTAAACTATTACTAATATTGTGTACAGCATTGTGTAAAGTAAACTATTACTAATATTGTGTAGAACATTGTGTAAAGTAAACTATTAATAATATTGTGTAGAACATTGTGTAAAGTAAACTATTACTAATATTGTGTAGAACATTGTGTAAAGTAAACTATAACTAATATTGTGTACAACATTGTGTAAAGTAAACCTATTACTAATATTGTGTACAACATTGTGTAAAGTAAACTATTACTAATATTGTGTACAGCATTGTGTAAAAAGTAAACTATTACTAATATTGTGTACAGCATTGTGTAAAGTAAACTATTACTAATACTGTGTAGAACATTGTGTAAAGTAAACTATTACTAATATTGTGTAGAAAGATGTGTAAAGTAAACTATTACTAATATTAAGTACAACATTGTGTAAAGTAAACTATTACTAATATTGTGTACAGCATTGTGTAAAGTAAACTATTACTAATATTGTGTAGAACATTGTGTAAAGTAAACTATTACTAATATTGTGTAGAACATTGTGTAAAGTAAACTATAACTAATATTGTGTACAACATTGTGTAAAGTAAACTATTACTAATATTGTGTACAACATTGTGCAAAGTAAACTATTACTAATATTGTGTACAGCATTGTGTAAAGTAAACTATTACTAATATTGTGTAGAACATTGTGTAAAGTAAACTATTACTAATATTGTGTACAGCATTGTGTAAAGTAAACTATTACTAATATTGTGTAGAACATTGTGTAAAGTAAACTATTAATAATATTGTGTAGAACATTGTGTAAAGTAAACTATTACTAATATTGTGTAGAACATTGTGTAAAGTCAACTATTAACAATATTGTGTACAACATTATGTAAAGTAAACTATCACTAATATTGTGTAAAATATTGTGTAAAGTAAACTATAACTAATATTGTGTAGAACATTGTGTAAAGTAAACTATTACTAATATTGTGTAGAACATTGTGTAAAGTAAACTATTAATAATATTGTGTACAACAATGTGTAAAGTAAACTATTACTAATATTGTGTACAGCATTGTGTAAAGTAAACTATTACTAATATTGTGTAGAACATTGTGTAAAGTAAACTATTACTAATATTGTGTAAAACATTGTGTAAAGTAAACTATTACTAATATTGTGTAGAACATTGTATAAAGTAAACTATTACTAATATTGTGTAGAACATTGTGTAAAGTCAACTATTAATAATATTGTGTACAACATTGTGTAAAGTAAACTATCACTAATATTGTGTAAAATATTGTGTAAAGTAAACTATAACTAATATTGTGTAGAACATTGTGAAAAGTAAACTATTACTAATATTGTGTAGAACATTGTGTAAAGTAAACTATTACTAATATTGTGTAGAACATTGTGTAAAGTAAACTATTACTAATATTGTGTAGAACATTGTGTAAAGTAAATTATTAATAATATTGTGTAGAACATTGTGTAAAGTAAACTATTAATAATATTGTGTACAACATTGTGTGAAGTAAACTATTACTAATATTGTGTACAACATTGTATAAAGTAAACTATTACTAATATTGTGTAGAACATTGTATAAAGTAAACTATTACTAATATTGTGTAGAACATTGTGTAAAGTAAATTATTACTAATATTGTGTAGAACATTGTGTAAGATAAACTATTAATAATATTGTGTACAACATTGTGTAAAGTAAACTATTACTAATATTGTGTACAACATTGTGTAAAGTAAACTATTACTAATATTGTGTACAGCATTGTGTAAAGTAAACTATTACTAATATTGTGTACAACATTGTGTAAAGTAAACTATTACTAATATTATGTAGAACATTGAGTAAAGTAAACTATTACTAATATTGTGTAGAACATTGTGTAAAGTAAATTATTACTAATATTGTAATAATTCAAGGATCAGTGTTTATAGCAAAGTTAACGTTAGCTATGGATAGTTTAAGGATCAGTGTTTATAGCAAAGTTAGTGCTCGTTATAAATAGTTTAAGGATCAGTGTTTATAACAAAGTTAATGATAGCTATAGATAGTTCAAGGATCAGTGTTTATGGCAAAGTTAGTGTTAGTTATGGATAGTTCAAGGATGAGTTTTTATAGCAAAGTTAGTATTAGCTATGGATAGTTTAAGGATCTGTGTTTATAGCAAAGTTAGTACCAGGTATGGATAGTTTAAGGATCAGTGTTTATAGCATAATTAGTGTTAGTTCTGGATAGTTTAAGGATCAGTGTTTATAGCAAAGTTAATGTTAGCTATGGATAAGTTACGGATCAGTGTTTATAGCAAAGTTAGTGCTAGTCATGGATAGTTTAAGGATCAGTGTTTATAGCAAAGTTAACGTTAGCTATGGATAGTTTAAGGATCAGTGTTTATAGCAAAGTTAGTGCTCGTTATAAACAGTTTAAGGATCAGTGTTAATAACAAAGTTAATGTTAGCTCTAGATCGTTCAAGGATCAGTGTTTATAGCAAAGTTAGTGTTAGTTATGGATAGGTCAAAAATCACTGTTTATAGCAAAGTTAGTATTAACTATGGATAGTTTAAGAATCAGTGTTTATAGCAAAGTTAGTGCTTGTTATGGATAGTTTAACGATCAGTGTTTATAGCAAAGTTAGTGCTAGTTATGTATTGTTCAAGGATCAGTTTTTATAGCAAAGTTAGTGCTAGCTATGATAGTTTAATAGGATCAGTGTTTATATCAAAGTTAGTGTTAGCTATGGATAGTTTAAGGGTCAGTGTTTATAGGAAAGTTAGTGTTAGTTATGGATAGTTTAAGGATCAGTGTTTATAGCAAAGTTAGTTCTAGCTATGGATAGTTTAAAGATCAGTGTTTTTTGCAAAGTTAGTGTTAGTTATGAATAGTTTAAGAATCAGTGTTTATAGCAAAGTTAGTGTTAGTTATGGATAGTTCAAGGATCAATGTTTATAGCAAAGTTAGTGTTAGTTATGGATAGTTCAAGGATCAGTGCTTATAGGAAATTAATGCTAGTTATGGATAGTTTAAGGATCAGTGTTTATAGCAAAGTTAGTGCTAGTTATGGATAGTTTAAAGATCAGTGTTTATAGCAAGGTTAGTGCTAGCTATGAATAGTTTAAAGATCAGTGTTTATAGCAAAGTTAGTGTTAGTTCTGGATAGTTTAAGGATGAGTGTTTATAGGAAAGTTAGTGTTAACTATGGATAGTTTAAGCATCAGTGTTTATAGCAAGGTTAGAGCTAGCTATGGATAGTTTAAAGATAAGTGTTTATAGCAAAGTTAGTGCTAATTATGGATTGTTCAAGGATCAGTTTTTATAGCAAGGTTAGAGCTAGCTATGGATAGTTTAAAGATAAGTGTTTATAGCAAAGTTAGTGCTAGTTATGGATTGTTCAAGGATCAGTTTTTATAGCAAAGTTAGTGTTAGCTATAAATAGTTCAGGATCAGTGTTTATAGCAAAGTTAGTGTTAGTTATGAATAGTTTAAGGATCAGTGTTTATAGCAAAGTTAGTGTTAGTTCTGGATAGTTTAAGGATGAGTGTTTATAGCAAGGTTAGAGCTAGCTATGGATAGTTTAAAGATAAGTGTTTATAGCAAAGTTAGTGCTAGTTATGGATTGTTCAAGGATCAGTTTTTATAGCAAAGTTAGTGTTAGTTATAAATAGTTCAAGGATCAGTGTTTATAGCAAAGTTAGTGTTAGTTCTGGATAGGTTAATGATCAGTGTTTATAGAAAAGTTAGTGCTAGTTATGGATAGTTTAAGGATCAGTGTTTTTAGCAAAGTTAGTATTAGCTATGGATTGTTTAAGGTTCAGTATTTATAGCAAAGTTAGTGTTAGTTCTGGATAGTTTAAGGATCAGTGTTTATAGCAATGTTAATGTTAGCTATGGATAGTTTAAGGATCAGTGCTTATAGCAAATTAATGCTAGTTATGGATAGTTTAAGGATCAGTGTTTATAGCAAAGTTAGTGTTAGTTGTGGATAGTTCAAGGTTCAGTGTTTATAGCAAAGTTTGTGTTAGCTATGGATAGTTTTAAGTATCAGTGTTTATAGCAAAGTTAGTGCTAGTTATTGGTAGTTTAAGGATCAGTGTTAATAACAAAGTTAATGTTAGCTCTAGATCGTTCAAGGATCAGTGTTTATAGCAAAGTTAGTGTTAGTTATGGATAGGTCAAAAATCACTGTTTATAGCAAAGTTAGTATTAACTATGGATAGTTTAAGAATCAGTGTTTATAGCAAAGTTAGTGCTAGTTATGTATTGTTCAAGGATCAGTTTTTATAGCAAAGTTAGTGCTAGCTATGATAGTTTAATAGGATCAGTGTTTATATCAAAGTTAGTGTTAGCTATGGATAGTTTAAGGGTCAGTGTTTATAGGAAAGTTAGTGTTAGTTATGGATAGTTTAAGGATCAGTGTTTATAGCAAAGTTAGTTCTAGCTATGGATAGTTTAAAGATCAGTGTTTTTTGCAAAGTTAGTGTTAGTTATGAATAGTTTAAGAATCAGTGTTTATAGCAAAGTTAGTGTTAGTTATGGATAGTTCAAGGATCAATGTTTATAGCAAAGTTAGTGTTAGTTATGGATAGTTCAAGGATCAGTGCTTATAGGAAATTAATGCTAGTTATGGATAGTTTAAGGATCAGTGTTTATAGCAAAGTTAGTGCTTGTTATGGATAGTTTAACGATCAGTGTTTATAGCAAAGTTAGTGCTAGTTATGTATTGTTCAAGGATCAGTT
This sequence comes from Tachypleus tridentatus, assembly GCF_004210375.1. NCBI lineage: Eukaryota > Metazoa > Arthropoda > Merostomata > Xiphosura > Limulidae > Tachypleus > Tachypleus tridentatus. The sequence goes on from NC_134832.1 coordinate 47,377,136, forward strand.
TTTATAGCAAAGTTAGTGCTAGCTATGATAGTTTAATAGGATCAGTGTTTATATCAAAGTTAGTGTTAGCTATGGATAGTTTAAGGGTCAGTGTTTATAGGAAAGTTAGTGTTAGTTATGGATAGTTTAAGGATCAGTGTTTATAGCAAAGTTAGTTCTAGCTATGGATAGTTTAAAGATCAGTGTTTTTTGCAAAGTTAGTGTTAGTTATGAATAGTTTAAGAATCAGTGTTTATAGCAAAGTTAGTGTTAGTTATGGATAGTTCAAGGATCAATGTTTATAGCAAAGTTAGTGTTAGTTATGGATAGTTCAAGGATCAGTGCTTATAGGAAATTAATGCTAGTTATGGATAGTTTAAGGATCAGTGTTTATAGCAAAGTTAGTGCTAGTTATGGATAGTTTAAAGATCAGTGTTTATGGCAAGGTTAGTGCTAGCTATGAATAGTTTAAAGATCAGTGTTTATAGCAAAGTTAGTGTTAGTTCTGGATAGTTTAAGGATGAGTGTTTATAGGAAAGTTAGTGTTAACTATGGATAGTTTAAGCATCAGTGTTTATAGCAAGGTTAGAGCTAGCTATGGATAGTTTAAAGATAAGTGTTTATAGCAAAGTTAGTGCTAATTATGGATTGTTCAAGGATCAGTTTTTATAGCAAGGTTAGAGCTAGCTATGGATAGTTTAAAGATAAGTGTTTATAGCAAAGTTAGTGCTAGTTATGGATTGTTCAAGGATCAGTTTTTATAGCAAAGTTAGTGTTAGCTATAAATAGTTCAGGATCAGTGTTTATAGCAAAGTTAGTGTTAGTTATGAATAGTTTAAGGATCAGTGTTTATAGCAAAGTTAGTGTTAGTTCTGGATAGTTTAAGGATGAGTGTTTATAGCAAGGTTAGAGCTAGCTATGGATAGTTTAAAGATAAGTGTTTATAGCAAAGTTAGTGCTAGTTATGGATTGTTCAAGGATCAGTTTTTTATAGCAAAGTTAGTGTTAGTTATAAATAGTTCAAGGATCAGTGTTTATAGCAAAGTTAGTGTTAGTTCTGGATAGGTTAATGATCAGTGTTTATAGAAAAGTTAGTGCTAGTTATGGATAGTTTAAGGATCAGTGTTTTTAGCAAAGTTAGTATTAGCTATGGATTGTTTAAGGTTCAGTATTTATAGCAAAGTTAGTGTTAGTTCTGGATAGTTTAAGGATCAGTGTTTATAGCAATGTTAATGTTAGCTATGGATAGTTTAAGGATCAGTGCTTATAGCAAATTAATGCTAGTTATGGATAGTTTAAGGATCAGTGTTTATAGCAAAGTTAGTGTTAGTTGTGGATAGTTCAAGGTTCAGTGTTTATAGCAAAGTTTGTGTTAGCTATGGATAGTTTTAAGTATCAGTGTTTATAGCAAAGTTAGTGCTAGTTATTGGTAGTTTAAGGATCAGTGTTAATAACAAAGTTAATGTTAGCTCTAGATCGTTCAAGGATCAGTGTTTATAGCAAAGTTAGTGTTAGTTATGGATAGGTCAAAAATCACTGTTTATAGCAAAGTTAGTATTAACTATGGATAGTTTAAGAATCAGTGTTTATAGCAAAGTTAGTGCTTGTTATGGATAGTTTAACGATCAGTGTTTATAGCAAAGTTAGTGCTAGTTATGTATTGTTCAAGGATCAGTTTTTATAGCAAAGTTAGTGCTAGCTATGATAGTTTAATAGGATCAGTGTTTATATCAAAGTTAGTGTTAGCTATGGATAGTTTAAGGGTCAGTGTTTATAGGAAAGTTAGTGTTAGTTATGGATAGTTTAAGGATCAGTGTTTATAGCAAAGTTAGTTCTAGCTATGGATAGTTTAAAGATCAGTGTTTTTTGCAAAGTTAGTGTTAGTTATGAATAGTTTAAGAATCAGTGTTTATAGCAAAGTTAGTGTTAGTTATGGATAGTTCAAGGATCAATGTTTATAGCAAAGTTAGTGTTAGTTATGGATAGTTCAAGGATCAGTGCTTATAGGAAATTAATGCTAGTTATGGATAGTTTAAGGATCAGTGTTTATAGCAAAGTTAGTGCTAGTTATGGATAGTTTAAAGATCAGTGTTTATGGCAAGGTTAGTGCTAGCTATGAATAGTTTAAAGATCAGTGTTTATAGCAAAGTTAGTGTTAGTTCTGGATAGTTTAAGGATGAGTGTTTATAGGAAAGTTAGTGTTAACTATGGATAGTTTAAGCATCAGTGTTTATAGCAAGGTTAGAGCTAGCTATGGATAGTTTAAAGATAAGTGTTTATAGCAAAGTTAGTGCTAATTATGGATTGTTCAAGGATCAGTTTTTATAGCAAGGTTAGAGCTAGCTATGGATAGTTTAAAGATAAGTGTTTATAGCAAAGTTAGTGCTAGTTATGGATTGTTCAAGGATCAGTTTTTATAGCAAAGTTAGTGTTAGCTATAAATAGTTCAAGGATCAGTGTTTATAGCAAAGTTAGTGTTAGTTATGAATAGTTTAAGGATCAGTGTTTATAGCAAAGTTAGTGTTAGTTCTGGATAGTTTAAGGATGAGTGTTTATAGCAAGGTTAGAGCTAGCTATGGATAGTTTAAAGATAAGTGTTTATAGCAAAGTTAGTGCTAGTTATGGATTGTTCAAGGATCAGTTTTTATAGCAAAGTTAGTGTTAGTTATAAATAGTTCAAGGATCAGTGTTTATAGCAAAGTTAGTGTTAGTTCTGGATAGGTTAATGATCAGTGTTTATAGAAAAGTTAGTGCTAGTTATGGATAGTTTAAGGATCAGTGTTTTTAGCAAAGTTAGTATTAGCTATGGATTGTTTAAGGTTCAGTATTTATAGCAAAGTTAGTGTTAGTTCTGGATAGTTTAAGGATCAGTGTTTATAGCAATGTTAATGTTAGCTATGGATAGTTTAAGGATCAGTGCTTATAGCAAATTAATGCTAGTTATGGATAGTTTAAGGATCAGTGTTTATAGCAAAGTTAGTGTTAGTTGTGGATAGTTCAAGGTTCAGTGTTTATAGCAAAGTTTGTGTTAGCTATGGATAGTTTTAAGTATCAGTGTTTATAGCAAAGTTAGTGCTAGTTATTGGTAGTTTAAGGATCAGTGTTTATAGCAAAGTTAGTGCTAGCTATGGATAGTTTAAGTGTCAGTGTTTATAGGAAAGTTAGTGCTAGTTATTGGTAGTTTAAGGATCAGTCATGCATAATACGATTTTGAAAATGTTTTATTGTTTGATTTCGGAAATTGTTATTTATAAAAACTGGAATATTAAGAGTTTGGTTTGAATTGAGCGCAAAGCTGCACGAGTACTATCTGTTCTAATCGTCTCTAATTTAGCAGTGTACGACTAGAGGGAAGTTACCATTGCCAACTCATGGGCTACTCGTTTTCTAGTTAATATGGGAATTGAACATAACCCCCACACCTTTCATACCGGTGTAATAAGACACGCCCTAATGTTTAAATTAAAATCGACTTAAGCGAAGAGATAAAGATAATGTTGTTGTTGTTTTGAATTAAGAACAAAGCTACAAAATGGGCTATCTGTGCTCTGCCCTCCACGGGTATCAAAACCAGTGCGTTGAAAGTCCGCAGACAAACCGCTGAGCCACTGTGGGACAATTAAAATCATATAACAACCGGGTCGAAAACTGAATATTATCAATTATATAATAACCGCTTTTTAACAATGAAAATATTAAGAATATGAAACACTATAATAATCGGGTTTAACACTGAAACAATCAATAATATGATAGGTCTTTTCCTTTGTAAGTTAGATAGCATTCAAAATTGAACCAGCAATCTTTCATATCTTAGAACAGAGTAAAGCAAGTCATCACATTGAATTTTAAATATTTTTACTTTAGGATAAAAGCTAATTCTTCATGTGACATGTTATATAAATTTTCTTTGGTGTCGGTTTCACGGCAAAAAAAGTACTGTTTAAAAGATATATATACATCTAAGATTTTCTATGAAACTACACGCCAGTGTCATTACTATTCAGTGAGTACGAATTCGTAAAATCATTGTAAAGATATTTCAAATAATTGTTTTTCTCGTATCCTTTAAAATACCAAAACTGTAGAGGTGAGTGATTAGATCACCTTATGTCTTTGTCAGTTTCTTGATTAAGAAAGAAACGTCTTACCCTGAAATCGATCTATTAATTAGACAATAGTGGCAGTAAGTGTTATTGAAATAAAAAGATTTAACAGACATAACATTCTTTATTCGTTGTTTGTATTTCACGCAAAGATACTCGAGGGCTATCTGCGCTAGCCGTCCCTAATTTAGCAGTGTAAGACTAGAGGGAAAGCAGCTAGTCATCACCACCCACCGCCAATTCTTGGGCTACTCTTTTACCAACGAATAGCGGGATTGATCGTGACATTATAACGACCCTACGGCTGAAAAGGCGAGCATGTTTGGTGCAACGGTGATTCAAACCCGCGACCCTCGGATTATTGAGACATTAAGTATTTCTTTTAACTGAAGCCTGAATAACGAACATGTAATCAGTAAAAACCATCTGGTTAGATAAAAGACTGGTTTATGGGAGTTCTATCTCTTAAGACCTATTTGTTCGAACGTGGAAAACATTGTGTGTAGGGGGGAGAAAAACCTTCAGCTCGGACTGAGAAAATCAAGCTCAGATTGGAATTGTGGTCAATACTTCAGTTGATTCTAGCATCCTATGGGGGTCAATAGGTTAGTTGATTCTAGCCTCTTCTGGGGGTCAATAGGTCAGTGGATTCTAGCCTCGTTTGGGGGTCAGGAGGTTAGTTGATTCTAGCATCTTATGGGGGTCAATAGGTTAGTTGATTCTAGCCTCTTCTGGGGTCAATAGGTCAGTGGATTCTAGCCTCTTTTGGGGGTCAGGAGGTTAGTTGATTCTAGCCTCTTCTGAGGGTCAATAGTTCGGTTGATTCTGGCCTCCTCTGGGGCTCAGTAGGTGAGTTGATTCTAGCCTCTTCTGGGGGTCAATAGGTCAGTTGATTCTAGCCTCTTCTGGGTTAATTTTTGTCTTAATTTGCCAAAGTTTATTTCTATTATTATAATTTTTATGACTAGACAAACACTCCCTTCAAACCGGAAGTTATAATCCACTATCAATTTGTTTACTAAACAGAAACTTGAATATTTGAAACACTTGTTTTAGTTTATTTATTTGTTGCTGTTGTTTTTAAATTTCGATTATTGTCTTCCAGACGCCTGCGGCATCTCGGACGTCGGACACATCGAGAGTTTACAGGAGAAATCCCAGTGTGCTCTTGAGGAGTACTGCAGGACGCAGTACCCCAACCAGCCCACCCGATTCGGCAAGCTTCTCCTCCGCTTGCCTTCCCTACGGACCGTTAGCTCCCAGGTGATAGAGCAACTGTTTTTTGTACGTCTCGTGGGGAAGACACCCATAGAAACCCTCATAAGGGACATGCTTTTGAGTGGCAGCTCTTTTAACTGGCCTTACATGCCACTGCAGTGATCTTTGTGGAGGTCGTGTTCAGATTTTCAATATGCCCCATCTCTTGTGGTGGTGATTCCTCGTCGAAGACGGACATTCAGATTCAAAGGTCATCAGAACGTGGGTATCTGTTTGGGAACACAGGTCAAGCCTACTGTTGAGAAACCGTGATTTTTTCCGGCCACAAAAGTTCAAAGCTCAGGCGTTATAGTCAATTACTTATTGGAACAATGTTTAGAATACGTACTGAAGACAAACTTGATGTATATACGCGTTGCCTGGACACGACGTACCATATACTACAATGAGCGCTGTCTAGAAACAACTCATTATATTTGACTTATAGTAGGAGAACAGCAACTCAAACTTTTGGACATCAATTTACTGTTTTGTTACTGCTGTGTAACAGTTTTATCATTTGAGCAATTTATTTTTTTCGTTAACAAGAGAAATTGCTTTTATGACATCGAGTTGTGTTAAGACAGTACAGAATATTTTATCATGGTGGCGCGTTCTTCTTCATTAAGAGAATTTCGAAGACAACAGTTTATAATTTAAACATGCCTAATTATGTGAAATCACGCTGTATTGTAAACAACAACAAATATTATTAATATGCCGGTGAATGTTTTATTTCAAACTTTAGTTGTCTCAATAATTTCTCGTTATTAGATTTTAAGTTATCGCTTTGGTTGGTGAAAATCTATAATATAACCAGTTATCTATTTTTTTCTTACTTCCCACAGTATGATGCCATAAAAAAAATATTGTATGTTTCCGAGACAAATCGCTGACGTAGTAAGTGTTTTTATAATGTATTGTTAATAGTTTGTTCCAGACACTGATATGTAGTTGTACATTGTACGTTTATATCTAAGTATTGTTGGAAAAAAAAAAGCTTTGTCATACGTATTGTTTTTATTCGTTTATTTAGGCCTGAGAAACAAATATATGGTGGGTAAAAATCAATATTTTCTTTAGACGTCGTCGGTTAGTTACAAAAGTCTATCTGGCCAACATATAAATAAAAACTTGCCCATTTTCAAGTGACACACGTGCAGTATATTTATAAATGAATTACGTGAGAGAACGAGATACAGTGACTTTTCCATGTTTACTTTGAACAAGCCCCTGACAAGAAACGTTTCTACAGGAAGTTGTCTGTTTCTTGTGAGAAACAGAACTTGGTTGTTTCAATATTTCATGCTAAACGACAGCGAACCAATTGTCACTAGAAATAACTTTCATGTTAAGAATTAAGGTTATTCTCTATACGACCTGTTTCTTTTCTTAGAGGCGACGCCCAGGTCAGTTAGCAGGTCTAACCAAATCTTCGCCAATATTATAACCTTGTCGTAAGACAAAACCAATCCGGACAGATCCAGTCCACTGTAGAAGAACAAAAAAAATGTAATTATAAGATACTAGTGTATCGTTAATTGAAGTTGGGACTACTAGAGTTTTGAGGGAACCGCATAATATCTGACCAGCCACATTCTGAGAGTTTTGAGGGAACCACATAATATCTGACCAGCCACATTCTGAGAGTTTTGAGAGAACCACATAATATCTGACCAGCCACATTCTGAGAGTTTTGAGAGAACCACATAATATCTGACCAGCCACATTCTGTGAGTTTATTCCATATTTTGAATGAACAGCAAAACGAACAATATTATTCTTAATGTTTTCAAATAAATTCTTAAAATAATTATAATAAATTGATGTGTCCCTTCTTTGTGGGGTCAAAATGGTTATAAAGAGTTTTAATCTCTCAGTACACAAAACAAACAAGCTTATTAAATTCAATAATGACGTTCGTGTTAAGTTGTTATGTTGTCCAAGTTGCCAGGTTCCTAGATGTTCAAGATATCAACTTAAGGCTGTCATCGTGTTAAGTTGCCAGGTTCCAAGATGTTAAAGATATCAACTTAAGGCTGTCATCGTGTTAAGTTGGCAGGTTCCAAAGTGTTCAAGATATCAACTTAAGGCTGTCATCGTGTTAAGTTAGCAGGTTCCAAAGTGTTCAAGATATCAACTTAAGGCTGTCATCGTGTTAAGTTGCCAGGTTCCAAGGTGTTCAAGATATCAACTTAAGGCTGTCATCGTGTTAAGTTGTCAGGTTCCAAAGTGTTCAATACATCAACTTAAGGTTGTCATCGTCTTAAGTTGCTAGGTTCCAAAATGTTCAAGATATCAACTTAAGGCTGTCATCGTATTAAGTTGTCAGGTTCCAAAATGTTCAATACATCAACTTAAGGTTGTCATCGTGTTAAGTTGCTAGGTTCCAAGGTGCTTAAGACATCAACTTAAGGTTGTCATCATGTCATGTTGCCATGGTGTTCAAGAAATATGAATCACCAGTACGGTGATCTTTAAGTTTGTTTTAATATCCGAGAGAGCATTTTTGTCTTTTATATCATTATAGCTTTTGTATTCTACAAATAACTGTTTCGACGAAGTTTTAATATTTATCTAGACACGTGGCAAAGAAATAAACAAATGAAAGAAATTGTTAATCTGTGTTTGCCTTAGTAACTATGACCTCTGTGCTTCGGTCATTCTTAATAATCTATGATATAATATAATTTTTCCTAATTACTTCAACATAATCTAAGCCTTTTTAGAGAAACGAATTACGTGATGTTTAAGTTGAAAGGTAGAAATGAACGTGAAAAAGACAAAGCTTTCAAACAGTTGAAGAAAACGAGCAGAAAAAATAGATGTTTCTAAGCCTAACACGTGTTATTTTCTCAGATCACTTTACAAAAGGGTTTGTTTGTTTGTTTTGAATTTCGCGTAAAGCTACTCGAGGGCTATCTGTGCTAACCGTCCCTAATTTAGCAGTGTGAGATTAGAGGGAAGGCAGCTAGTCATCATCACCCACCGCCAACTCTTGACTACTCTTTTACCAACGAATAGTGGGATTGACCATAACATTATAACGCCCCCATGGCTGAAAGGTCGAACATGTTTGGTGAGACGTGGATTCGAACTCACGACCCTTAAATTACGAGTCGAGTGCTTTAACCACCTGGCCATGCCGGGCCTTTACAGTAGGGACATTGCACGAGGTACGTGCATCAGACAATGAAAGACATCTTTTAAAGTTTGCTTTTGATGTTATCACGCCAGTCAATAACTTAACTTAATGCATTATTTTTATATGAAATATTTAAACATTCGTGTTTCGTAAACAGCTTGGTAACAACTATATTTTTACTTTTAAAGGCATAATATTTGGGAAATACATATATATATTAATTTTAATCGAACGTTTACATACAGTTATTTGTATTAGTAGAATCAGTTGTAAGTAAGCAGTAAATTGTAGCTATGATTCATAGCAAATAACAAATTAGCACATTTTAAAGTTGTTGAAAATCCACTCATATACGCCTTCTAAATAGTACGTGATTTTAAGAACAAAACTCAATCAACAATACATATATATATATGCATATTCTATACAATACCAGATTTTTGATACAAAGCTCAACAGGAACGTCTTTCCAAAGGATTCATTTTTCTTGTCTTTTTATCTGGTGAACATATAAGAATTTCAGAAGAACTAAAATTGGTGACTAGAAGTGACACCATGTGAAGAACAGAGTTCAAGGTGACTATAAGCAACACCATGTGAACGACAGAGTTCAAGGTGACTAGAAGTGACACCATGTAAACGACAGAGTTCAAGGTGACAAGAAGTGACACCATGTGAAGGACAGAGTTCAAGGTGACTAGAAGCGACACCATGTGAAGGACAAAGTTCAAGGTGACTAGAAGCGACATCATGTGAAGAACAGAGTTCAAGGTGACTAGAAGCAACACCATGTGAAGAACAGAGTTCAAGGTGACTAGAAGCGACACCATGTGAAGGACAGAGTTTTAGGTGACTAGAAGCAACACCATGTAAAGAACAGAGTTCAAGGTGACTAGAAGCGACACCATGATAGAGTTCAAGGTGACTAAAAGCGACACCATGACAGAGCTTTAGGTGACTAGAAGCGACACCATGTGAAGGACAGAGTTCTAGGTGACTAGAAGCGACACCATGTGAACGACAGAGTTCAAGGTGACTATAAGCAACACCATGTGAACGACAGAGTTCAAGGTGACTAGAAGTGACACCATGTAAACGACAGAGTTCAAGGTGACAAGAAGTGACACCACGTGAAGAACAGAGTTCAATGTGACTAGAAGCGACACCATGTGAAGGACAAAGTTCAAGGTGACTAGAAGCGACATCATGTGAAGAACAGAGTTCAAGGTGACTAGAAGCGACACCATGTGAAGAACAGAGTTCTAGGTAACTAGAAGCGACACCATGTGAAGGACAGAGTTCAAGGTGACTAGAAGCGACACCATGTGAAGGACAGAGTTCTAGGTGACCAGAAGCAACACCATGTGAAGGACAGAGTTCTAGGTGACTAGAAGCAACACCATGTGAAGGACAGAGTTCAAGGTGACAAGAAGTGACACCACGTGAAGAACAGAGTTCAAGGTGACTAGAAGCGACACCATGTGAAGGACAGAGTTCAAGGTGACTAGAAGCGACACCATGTGAAGGACAGAGTTCAAGGTGACTAGAAGCGACACCATGACAGAGTTCTAGGTGACTAGAAGCGACACCATGTGATGGACAGAGTTCAAGGTGACTAGAAGCGACACCATGTGAAGGACAGAGTTCTAGGTGACTAGAAGCGACACCATGTGAAGGACAGAGTTCTAGGTGACTAGAAGCAACACCATGTGAAGAACAGAGTTCAAGGTGACTAGAAGCGACACCATGTGAAGGACAGAGTTCAAGGTTACTAGAAGCGACAACATGTGAAGGACAGAGTTCAAGGTTACTAGAAGCGACAACATGTGAAGGACAGAGTTCAAGGTTACTAGAAGCGACAGCATGTGAAGGACAGAGTTTAAGGTGACTAGAAGCGACACCATGTGAAGGACAGAGTTCAAGGTGACTAGAAGCGACACCATGTGAAGGACAGTGTTGCGTGACTAGAAGCGACACCATGTGAAGGACAGAGTTCAAGGTGACTAGAAGCGACACCATGTGAAGGACAGAGTTCTGGGTGACTAGAAGCGACACCACGTGAAGGACAGTGTTGCGTGACTAGAAGTGGCATCATGTTGTATTCACAGTGCTGATTGCTGACTTGTAACAAATAGGTGTAAAACATCAAGTCGAAATGTTTGAGCTGCCATTACAAAGTATTAAATGTAACACGCTTTTTGTAACTCCTGTCGGAAAGCACTTGTAAACATCAGCCATTTCATAGGATCAAAAAATGTCCGTCGGTAGTCCATAAAAACGGACTACTTTTCTTCACGTCATCAAAATGAGAAATATTCTATATTAATATTAAAAAAAGGTTTCTTCTTAGAGAGAAGAAAAATTCCACAGCTTACAGCGACTTATTTCTAAACTTATCAAAAAAAACGTGAATTTCTGGACTCTCAAAGAACGTTCTGAATGACTCTGAACATTTATAATGGTACTGACTTTTAACACTCAGCGAATTGTCATTAACGCTGGTTGGATCTTTGAAACTAGGTCCTGATTATCAAGTGATATATATATAGAGTAGTATAGGAATATTTATACCTGCTTTCAGCCACACATTTCATAAATTGTTAATTTACAGAACATTTTTATAATAATAACCAACAATAACCTCACACTAATTTGTTGATTGAAAGAAATGTGTGTTGGTACTCGAGAAAGGAATAGTATTATGCTAATATTATAGCATGTTAGTAAACAGCTGTTTATAAGCATAATAAAGTGTTATATTTTGGGGTGATACATTAAGAATGTTCTCCCCAAAAATGAAAATGTTTTGTTATGCTGATAAATTGGTGTTTGCAAACTTGTTGTTACTGTGTACCACTGGAGCTCAAAACAAATTATCCTCTAGACCAATTGGTTGAAAGAACCGTTTAGTAATAACGTAGAAAAAAATCAAACTTTAATCTGATTGGTTGAAAAAACCTTGTACTGTAACGCAAAAGAAATCAAACTTTAAAGTGATTGGTTGAAAGAACCGTGTAGTAATAACGTAGAAAAAATCAAACTTTAAACTGATTGGTTGAAAACACCGTGTATTGTAACGTAGAAGAAATCAAACTTTAAACTGATTGGTTGAAAGAACCGTGAACTAATAATGTAGAAGATTATCAAACTTTAAACTGATTGGTTGAAAGAATTGTGCTTTAGGTGACATAGAATAAATCAAACTTTAAACTGATTCGTTGGAATAATTATGTTTAATATTGGCGCTTAACAAGCTGTACTCTTCATGAATTTTATTTGTGTCTTGATATAAGAGTATCTCATTGTAGTAATGGAGTAATTATCGATCTACTTACTACATTTGTGAACTATTTTTTTCCTTTTGTTTACGTATCGTATGGACACAAAGTTAGAATTGAATCTCGTCCTACAAAAAGCATGTTAACTTTATTATGGTTTTATACATATATAATTAACTTAACTTATATTCCATAAACAGATTTATTTTTAACTTGTTCTTGTTTTTGCGAGGACAAATTTAATACACGTGTTGTGTTATACAAATTGTCCGTATAATAGCCATATATTCCACGTGATCCGTGCACTAGCCATATATTCCACGTGATCCGTACACTAGCCAGATATTCCACATGCTTCGTACACTAGCCAGATATTCCACATGGTCCGTACACTAGCCAGATATTCCACATGGTTCGTATACTAGCCATATATTCTAAGTTTAATTTTGTGCATGTGTTGTGTTATACACATGGTCCGTACATTAGCCATATAGTTTAATTTTGTTGTCCCCTCCCCCAGTGGTACAGCGACATGTCCGCTGACTTACATACAACACTAGAAACCGGGTTTCGATGCCCGTGGTGGGCAGATCTCAAAAAGCTTTGAATTTGACTACAAATAATTAAACATTGCGCCTCGGTGAGACAAAGTTAAGTCTTCAGACTTGGACCGCTAAAATCCGGGGCTCGATTTCTTCCGTTGGACACAGAAGGTAACCGGAACATATATAACGTATTTCTAAATTTCATCATAAGTTCACCACGCTGGCTTACTTAAAATACAATAAATACATATCTAAATTCCGAGGTTTTCAAGGTAACCTTTATTTCGCTCCATAAATAGACGACAATCATATAAAGAAACTTTAGCCCTCAAGATGCGAATGGGAACCTATTAGACATAATAACTCAATCCGAACGATCCGGCGACTTGCTGTTTCAATGATATAATTACGAGCCTGCAAATAACGTCTTCTGTGTGATTAACTCAGCTTTCAGAGCTGCTGTTGCAAAGACCATAATATCCCATTTGCCTACACAGTCTGGTCATAAAAAGGATCGCTTTTCTTCACAACCAGCAGTCTCGGCCTCTGTTGTCATCAGAACCCCACATGTCCAAAATATCCGCTTTTATCTCAATAGAGAGCCTGTCTATACGTCATAAGAAACTATTATGTGATTCCAACTAACTACCACACTAATGTCTTCAGCTGATAGGATGAGTGTAGGAACTGCATAGTGCACATTATTTTAATGTGTATATATACATATTCCAAGCAAGCCTACGTAGTGATTGTTAAACTTTATATTATGTATTTACACTTTTTTTCTGTCTTCCAAGACGTTGCGTTTAACAAGAAAACACAAGGACTTAACGGAATGAATACAGTTTTAATGAAGCAAGTTAGGGTTAAGACTGTAAGAAATGCTTAGGAACTAAGAGCTATGGATGATACATTATTCTCGACTTCTAAAGAATAAAAAAAAAAAACCGAGCATAAGAAAAATCTCCTCTTGACAGGCGACATAAGCTTAACCTTGGAACTAATTTAAAACATCGTGACAGAGTAAACTGAACAAATCACGTGCTCTTAATGCGTGTATTTAGTTTTGCACTTTGACTCAATTACAAAAGTTGCCACCAAGCAAATGTACATGTTTATCTTTTTCACTCACAAAACTTTAAATTCTGTGAAGCTACAGATTATTTTTTAATTGCTGTTGGTGAAACAAAGCCTGTGTTACTGTTAAATGAGGGGTAATATATTTCATGGTTTACAGTTTCATACCCTTTACTAAATGGTAACGTCTCTCCATTATCACTGACAACCGGAAACGGTAAATATGATCAAAAGATTTGAAAAAAACTCAACGCTTATAACATTAGTGTAACTGAACCCGTAAACCAGTGTTCTCTATAATATGTTGGGTCGTATGGCTCGCTGTTTACAGCAAACAAAACGTAGTGTAAATTTAAAAAAAAACAAAGAGAACGTGTGTAAGATACAACTCATAGTTTATTCTAATTGTTCAGACTGTTTCTGTTGTCATGTAACTTATCTTGTAGAGGTGTTTTAACAAAGAGAACGTGTAAGACACAACTCATAGTTTATTCTAATTCTTCAGACTGTTTATGTTATCATGTAGGTTATCTTGTAGAGGTCTTTTAACAAAGAGAACGTGTGTAAGACTCAACTCATAGTTTATTCTAATTGTTCAGACTGTTTCTGTTATCATGTAGCTCATCTTGTAGAGGTGTTTTAACAAAGAGAACGTGTGTAAGACTCAACTCATAGTTTATTCTAATTGTTCAGACTGTTTTTTATCATGTAGCTCAACTTGTAGAGGTGTTTTAACAAAGACAACGTGTGTAAGACTCAACTCATAGTTTATTCTAATTGTTCAGACTGTTTTTTATCATGTAGCTCAACTTGTAGAGGTGTTTTAACAAAGACAACGTGTGTAAGACTCAACTCATGGTTTATTCTAATTGTTCAGACGGTTTCTGTTTTCATGTAGCTCATCTTGTAGAGGTGTTTTAACAAAGACAACGTGTGTAAGACTCAACTCATAGTTTATTCTAATTGTTCAGACTGTTTCTGTTATCATGTAGCTCATGTTGTAGAGGTGTTTTAACAAAGAGAACGTGTGTAAGACACAACTCATAGTTTATTCTAATTGTTCAGACTGTTTATGTTATCATGTAGCTCATCTTGTAGAGGTGTTTTAACAAAGAGAACGTGGGTAAGACTCAACTCATAGTTTATTCTAATTGTTCAAACGGTTTCTGTTATCATGTAGCTCAACTTGTAGAGGTGTTTTAACAAAGAGAACGTGGGTAAGACTCAACTCATAGTTTATTCTAATTGTTCAAACGGTTTCTGTTATCATGTAGCTCAACTGTAGAGGTGTTTTAACAAAGAGAACGTGTGTAAGACACAACTCATAGTTTATTCTAATTGTTCAGACGGTTTATGTTATCATGTAGCTCAACTTGTAGAGGTGTTTTAACAAAGAGAACGTGTGTAAGACTCAACTCATAGTTTATTCTAATTGTTCAGACTGTTTATGTTATCATGTAGCTTATCTTGTAGAGGTGTTTTAACAAAGAGAACGTGTGTAAGACACAACTCATAGTTTATTCTAATTGTTCAGACGGTTTCTGTTATCATGTAGCTCAACTTGTAGAGGTGTTTTAACAAAGAGAACGTGTGTAAGACTCAACTCATAGTTTATTCTAATTGTTCAGACTGTTTCTGTTATCATGTAGCTCATCTTGTAGAGGTGTTTTAACAAAGAGAACGTGTGTAAGACTCAACTCATAGTTTATTCTAATTGTTCAGACTGTTTCTGTTATCATGTAGCTTATCTTGTAGAGGTGTTTTAACAAAGAGAACGTGTGTAAGACTCAACTCATAGTTTATTCTAATTGTTCAGACTGTTTATGTTATCATGTAGCTCATCTTGTAGAGGTGTTTTAACAAAGAGAACGTGTGTAAGACTCAACTCATAGTTTATTCTAATTGTTCAGACTGTTTCTGTTATCATGTAGCTCAACTTGTAGAGGTGTTTTAACAAAGAGAACGTGTGTAAGACTCAACTCATAGTTTATTCTAATTGTTCAGACTGTTTCTGTTATCATGTAGCTCAACTTGTAGAGGTGTTTTAACAAAGAGAACGTGTGTAAGACTCAACTCATAGTTTATTCTAATTGTTCAGACTGTTTCTGTTATCATGTAGCTCAACTTGTAGAGGTGTTTTAACAAAGAGAACGTGTGTAAGACACAACTCATAGTTTATTCTAATTGTTCAGACTGTTTCTGTTATTATGTAGCTCAACTTGTACAGGTGTTTTAACAAAGAGAACGTGTGTAAGACTCAACTCATAGTTTATTCTAATTCTTCAGACTGTTTCTGTTATCATGTAGCTTATCTTGTAGAGGTGTTTTAACAAAGAGAACGTGTGAAAGACACAACTCATAGTTTATTATAATTGTTCAGACTGTTTATGTTATCATGCTGCTTATCTTGTACAGGTGTTTTAACAAAGAGAACGTGTGTAAGACTCAACTCATAGTTTATTCTAATAGTTCAGACTGTTTATGTTATCATGTAGCTTATCTTGTAGAGGTGTTTTAACAAAGAGAACGTGTGTAAGACACAACTCATAGTTTATTCTAATTGTTCAGACTGTTTCTGTTATCATGTAGCTTATCCTGTAGAGGTGTTTTAACAAAGAGAACGTGTGTAAGACTCAACTCATAGTTTATTCTAATTGTTCAGACTGTTTATGTTATCATGTAGCTCATTTTGTAGAGGTGTTTTAACAAAGAGAACGTGTGTAAGACTCAACTCATAGTTTATTCTAATTGTTCAGACTGTTTCTGTTATCATGTAGCTTATCTTGTAGAGAGGTTTTAACAAAGAGAACGTGTGTAAGACACAACTCATAGTTTATTCTAATTGTTCAGACTGTTTATATTATCATGTAGGTTATCTTGTAGAGGTGTTTTAACAAAGAGAACGTGTGTAAGACTCAACTCATAGTTTATTCTAACTGTTCAGACTGTTTTTTATCATGTAGTTCAACTATAGAGGTGTTTTAACAAAGAGAACGTGTGTAAGACTGAACTCATAGAGTTCGTATTTCTTTTTGTAACACATGAAGTGAGTGAGCTCATATAAATTATAATTGTGGACGTGTTTAATAAAGAAATAATTAGAATAACGAAGCTGTTTTAATATTCTTGGTATTGGATGTTGACGAACAGGAAAAGACATGTCGCAAAACTCATTCACAATTACTGTCACAGTTGTAGAACAGTGAGGAAGTTGTTTGTATTACATAGATGATTCACACTTACTGTCACAGTTGTAGAACAGTGAGGAAGTTGTTTGTATTACATAGGTGATTCACACTTACAGTTGTAGAACAGTGAGGAAGTTGTTTGTACTACATAGACTGATTCACACTTACTGTGACAGTTGTAGAACAGTGAGGAAGTTGTTTGTATTACATAGATGATTCACACTTACTGTGACAGTTGTAGAACAGTGATGAAGTTGTTTGTATTACATAGATGATTCACACTTACTGTCACAGTTGTAGAACAGTGAGGAAGTTGTTTGTATTACATAGATGATTCACACTTACTGTCACAGTTGTAGAACAGTGAGGAAGTTGTTTGTATTACATAGGTGATTCACACTTACTGTGACAGTTGTAGAACAGTGAGGAAGTTGTTTGTGCTACATAGACTGATTCACTCTTACTGTGACAGTTGTAGAACAGTGAGGAAGTTGTGTGTATTACATAGATGATTCACACTTACTGTGACAGTTGAAGAACAGTGAGGAAGTTGTTTGTATTACATAGATGATTCACACTTACTATGACAGTTGTAGAACAGTGAGGAAGTTGTTTGAATTACATAGATGATTCACACTTACTGTGACAGTTGTAGAACAGTGAGGAAGTTGTTTGTATTACATAGATGATTCACACTTACTGTCACAGTTGTAGAACAGTGAGAAAGTTGTTTGTATTACATAGATGATTCACACTTACTGTGACAGTTGTAGAACAGTGAGGAAGTTGTTTGTATTACATAGATGATTCACACTTACTGTCACAGTTGTAGAACAGTGAGGAAGTTGTTTGTATTACATAGATGATTCACACTTACTGTGACAGTTGTAGAACAGTGAGAAAGTTGTTTGTATTACATAGATGATTCACACTTACTGTGACAGTTGTAGAACAGTGAGGAAGTTGTTTGTATTACATAGATGATTCACACTTACTGTCACAGTTGTAGAACAGTGAGGAAGTTGTTTGTATTACATAGATGATTCACACTTACTGTCACAGTTGTAGAACAGTGAGGAAGTTGTTTGTATTACATAGATGATTCACACTTACTGTGACAGTTGTAGAACAGTGAGGAAGTTGTTTGTATTACATAGATGATTCTCACTTATTGTCACAGTTGTAGAACAGTGAGGAAGTTGTTTGTATTACATAGATGATTCACACTTACTATGACAGTTGTAGAACAGTGAGGAAATTGTTTGTATTACATAGATGATTCACACTTACTGTGACAGTTGTAGAACAGTGAGGAAGTTGTTTGTATTACATAGATGATTCACACTTACTGTCACAGTTGTAGAACAGTGAGGAAGTTGTTTGTATTACATAGATGATTCACACTTACTGTCACAGTTGTAGAACAGTGAGGAAGTTGTTTGTATTACATAGATGATTCACACTTACTGTGACAGTTGTAGAACAGTGAGGAAGTTGTTTGTATTACATAGATGATTCTCACTTATTGTCACAGTTGTAGAACAGTGAGGAAGTTGTTTGTATTACATAGATGATTCACACTTACTATGACAGTTGTAGAACAGTGAGGAAATTGTTTGTATTACATAGATGATTCACACTTACTGTGACAGTTGTAGAACAGTGAGGAAGTTGTTTGTATTACATAGATGATTCACACTTACTGTCACAGTTGTAGAACAGTGAGGAAGTTGTTTGTATTACATAGATGATTCACACTTACTGTCACAGTTGTAGAACAGTGAGGAAGTTGTTTGTATTACATAGATGATTCACACTTACTGTCACAGTTGTAGAACAGTGAGGAAGTTGTTTGTATTACATAGATGATTCACACTTACTGTCACAGTTGTAGAACAGTGAGGAAGTTGTTTGTATTACATAGATGATTCACACTTACTGTCACAGTTGTAGAACAGTGAGGAAGTTGTTTGTATTACATAGATGATTCACACTTACTGTCACAGTTGTAGAACAGTGAGGAAGTTGTTTGTATTACATAGATGATTCACACTTACTGTTTACAGTTGTAGAACAGTGAGGAAGTTGTTTGTATTACATAGATGATTCACACTTACTATGACAGTTGTAGAACAGTGAGGAAGTTGTTTGTATTACATAGATGATTCACACTTACTGTCACAGTTGTAGAACAGTGAGGAAGTTGTTTGTATTACATAGATGATTCACACTTACTGTGACAGTTGTAGAACAGTGAGGAAGTTGTTTGTATTACATAGATGATTCACACTTACTGTGACAGTTGTAGAACAGTGAGGAAGTTGTTTGTATTACATAGATGATTCACACTTACTGTGACAGTTGTAGAACAGTGAGGAAGTTGTTTGTATTACATAGATGATTCACACTTACTGTGACAGTTGTAGAACAGTGAGGAAGTTGTTTGTATTACATAGATGATTCACACTTACTGTGACAGTTGTAGAACAGTGAGGAAGTTGTTTGTATTACATAGATGATTCACACTTACTGTCACAGTTGTAGAACAGTGAGGAAGTTGTTTGTATTACATAGATGATTCACACTTACTGTGACAGTTGTAGAACAGTGAGGAAGTTGTTTGTATTACATAGATGATTCACACTTACTGTGACAGTTGTAGAACAGTGAGGAAGTTGTTTGTATTACATAGATGATTCACACTTACTGTGACAGTTGTAGAACAGTGAGGAAGTTGTTTGTATTACATAGATGATTCACACTTACTGTCACAGTTGTAGAACAGTGAGGAAGTTGTTTGTATTACATAGATGATTCACACTTACTGTCACAGTTGTAGAACAGTGAGGAAGTTGTTTGTATTACATAGATGATTCACACTTACTGTGACAGTTGTAGAACAGTGAGGAAGTTGTTTGTATTACATAGATGATTCACACTTACTGTCACAGTTGTAGAACAGTGAGGAAGTTGTTTGTATTACATAGATGATTCACACTTACTGTGACAGTTGTAGAACAGTGAGGAAGTTGTTTGTATTACATAGATGATTCACACTTACTGTGACAGTTGTAGAACAGTGAGGAAGTTGTTTGTATTACATAGATGATTCACACTTACTGTCACAGTTGTAGAACAGTGAGGAAGTTGTTTGTATTACATAGATGATTCACACTTACTGTCACAGTTGTAGAACAGTGAGGAAGTTGTTTGTATTACATAGATGATTCACACTTACTGTCACAGTTGTAGAACAGTGAGGAAGTTGTTTGTATTACATAGATGATTCACACTTACTGTCACAGTTGTAGAACAGTGAGGAAGTTGTTTGTATTACATAGATGATTCACACTTACTGTGACAGTTGTAGAACAGTGAGGAAGTTGTTTGTATTACATAGATGATTCACACTTACTGTGACAGTTGTAGAACAGTGAGGAAGTTGTTTGTATTACATAGATGATTCACACTTACTGTCACAGTTGTAGAACAGTGAGGAAGTTGTTTGTATTACATAGATGATTCACACTTACTGTGACAGTTGTAGAACAGTGAGGAAGTTGTTTGTATTACATAGATGATTCACACTTACTGTCACAGTTGTAGAACAGTGAGGAAGTTGTTTGTATTACATAGATGATTCACACTTACTGTCACAGTTGTAGAACAGTGAGGAAGTTGTTTGTATTACATAGATGATTCACACTTACTGTCACAGTTGTAGAACAGTGAGGAAGTTGTTTGTATTACATAGATGATTCACACTTACTGTGACAGTTGTAGAACAGTGAGGAAGTTGTTTGTATTACATAGATGATTCACACTTACTGTGACAGTTGTAGAACAGTGAGGAAGTTGTTTGTATTACATAGATGATTCACACTTACTGTCACAGTTGTAGAACAGTGAGGAAGTTGTTTGTATTACATAGATGATTCACACTTACTGTCACAGTTGTAGAACAGTGAGGAAGTTGTTTGTATTACATAGATGATTCACACTTACTGTCACAGTTGTAGAACAGTGAGGAAGTTGTTTGTATTACATAGATGATTCACACTTACTGTCACAGTTGTAGAACAGTGAGGAAGTTGTTTGTATTACATAGATGATTCACACTTACTGTCACAGTTGTAGAACAGTGAGGAAGTTGTTTGTATTACATAGATGATTCACACTTACTGTGACAGTTGTAGAACAGTGAGGAAGTTGTTTGTATTACATAGATGATTCACACTTACTGTGACAGTTGTAGAACAGTGAGGAAGTTGTTTGTATTACATAGATGATTCACACTTACTGTGACAGTTGTAGAACAGTGAGGAAGTTGTTTGTATTACATAGATGATTCACACTTACTGTGACAGTTGTAGAACAGTGAGGAAGTTGTTTGTATTACATAGATGATTCACACTTACTGTCACAGTTGTAGAACAGTGAGGAAGTTGTTTGTATTACATAGATGATTCACACTTACTGTGACAGTTGTAGAACAGTGAGGAAGTTGTTTGTATTACATAGATGATTCACACTTACTGTCACAGTTGTAGAACAGTGAGGAAGTTGTTTGTATTACATAGATGATTCACACTTACTGTCACAGTTGTAGAACAGTGAGGAAGTTGTTTGTATTACATAGATGATTCACACTTACTGTCACAGTTGTAGAACAGTGAGGAAGTTGTTTGTATTACATAGATGATTCACACTTACTGTCACAGTTGTAGAACAGTGAGGAAGTTGTTTGTATTACATAGATGATTCACACTTACTGTGACAGTTGTAGAACAGTGAGGAAGTTGTTTGTATTACATAGATGATTCACACTTACTGTCACAGTTGTAGAACAGTGAGGAAGTTGTTTGTATTACATAGATGATTCACACTTACTGTCACAGTTGTAGAACAGTGAGGAAGTTGTTTGTATTACATAGATGATTCACACTTACTGTGACAGTTGTAGAACAGTGAGGAAGTTGTTTGTATTACATAGATGATTCACACTTACTGTCACAG
This sequence comes from Tachypleus tridentatus, assembly GCF_004210375.1. Classification (NCBI taxonomy): domain Eukaryota; kingdom Metazoa; phylum Arthropoda; class Merostomata; order Xiphosura; family Limulidae; genus Tachypleus; species Tachypleus tridentatus. The sequence continues at coordinate 47,398,727 of NC_134832.1, forward strand.
TTGTAGAACAGTGAGGAAGTTGTTTGTATTACATAGATGATTCACACTTACTGTGACAGTTGTAGAACAGTGAGGAAGTTGTTTGTATTACATAGATGATTCACACTTACTGTGACAGTTGTAGAACAGTGAGGAAGTTGTTTGTATTACATAGATGATTCACACTTACTGTCACAGTTGTAGAACAGTGAGGAAGTTGTTTGTATTACATAGATGATTCACACTTACTGTCACAGTTGTAGAACAGTGAGGAAGTTGTTTGTATTACATAGATGATTCACACTTACTGTCACAGTTGTAGAACAGTGAGGAAGTTGTTTGTATTACATAGATGATTCACACTTACTGTCACAGTTGTAGAACAGTGAGGAAGTTGTTTGTATTACATAGATGATTCACACTTACTGTGACAGTTGTAGAACAGTGAGGAAGTTGTTTGTATTACATAGATGATTCACACTTACTGTGACAGTTGTAGAACAGTGAGGAAGTTGTTTGTATTACATAGATGATTCACACTTACTGTGACAGTTGTAGAACAGTGAGGAAGTTGTTTGTATTACATAGATGATTCACACTTACTGTGACAGTTGTAGAACAGTGAGGAAGTTGTTTGTATTACATAGATGATTCACACTTACTGTGACAGTTGTAGAACAGTGAGGAAGTTGTTTGTATTACATAGATGATTCACACTTACTGTGACAGTTGTAGAACAGTGAGGAAGTTGTTTGTATTACATAGATGATTCACACTTACTGTGACAGTTGTAGAACAGTGAGGAAGTTGTTTGTATTACATAGATGATTCACACTTACTGTGACAGTTGTAGAACAGTGAGGAAGTTGTTTGTATTACATAGATGATTCACACTTACTGTGACAGTTGTAGAACAGTGAGGAAGTTGTTTGTATTACATAGATGATTCACACTTACTGTGACAGTTGTAGAACAGTGAGGAAGTTGTTTGTATTACATAGATGATTCACACTTACTGTGACAGTTGTAGAACAGTGAGGAAGTTGTTTGTATTACATAGATGATTCACACTTACTGTCACAGTTGTAGAACAGTGAGGAAGTTGTTTGTATTACATAGATGATTCACACTTACTGTCACAGTTGTAGAACAGTGAGGAAGTTGTTTGTATTACATAGATGATTCACACTTACTGTCACAGTTGTAGAACAGTGAGGAAGTTGTTTGTATTACATAGATGATTCACACTTACTGTCACAGTTGTAGAACAGTGAGGAAGTTGTTTGTATTACATAGATGATTCACACTTACTGTGACAGTTGTAGAACAGTGAGGAAGTTGTTTGTATTACATAGATGATTCACACTTACTGTGACAGTTGTAGAACAGTGAGGAAGTTGTTTGTATTACATAGATGATTCACACTTACTGTGACAGTTGTAGAACAGTGAGGAAGTTGTTTGTATTACATAGATGATTCACACTTACTGTGACAGTTGTAGAACAGTGAGGAAGTTGTTTGTATTACATAGATGATTCACACTTACTGTCACAGTTGTAGAACAGTGAGGAAGTTGTTTGTATTACATAGATGATTCACACTTACTGTGACAGTTGTAGAACAGTGAGGAAGTTGTTTGTATTACATAGATGATTCACACTTACTGTGACAGTTGTAGAACAGTGAGGAAGTTGTTTGTATTACATAGATGATTCACACTTACTGTGACAGTTGTAGAACAGTGAGGAAGTTGTTTGTATTACATAGATGATTCACACTTACTGTGACAGTTGTAGAACAGTGAGGAAGTTGTTTGTATTACATAGATGATTCACACTTACTGTCACAGTTGTAGAACAGTGAGGAAGTTGTTTGTATTACATAGATGATTCACACTTACTGTCACAGTTGTAGAACAGTGAGGAAGTTGTTTGTATTACATAGATGATTCACACTTACTGTCACAGTTGTAGAACAGTGAGGAAGTTGTTTGTATTACATAGATGATTCACACTTACTGTCACAGTTGTAGAACAGTGAGGAAGTTGTTTGTATTACATAGATGATTCACACTTACTGTGACAGTTGTAGAACAGTGAGGAAGTTGTTTGTATTACATAGATGATTCACACTTACTGTGACAGTTGTAGAACAGTGAGGAAGTTGTTTGTATTACATAGATGATTCACACTTACTGTGACAGTTGTAGAACAGTGAGGAAGTTGTTTGTATTACATAGATGATTCACACTTACTGTGACAGTTGTAGAACAGTGAGGAAGTTGTTTGTATTACATAGATGATTCACACTTACTGTGACAGTTGTAGAACAGTGAGGAAGTTGTTTGTATTACATAGATGATTCACACTTACTGTCACAGTTGTAGAACAGTGAGGAAGTTGTTTGTATTACATAGATGATTCACACTTACTGTCACAGTTGTAGAACAGTGAGGAAGTTGTTTGTATTACATAGATGATTCACACTTACTGTGACAGTTGTAGAACAGTGAGGAAGTTGTTTGTATTACATAGATGATTCACACTTACTGTGACAGTTGTAGAACAGTGAGGAAGTTGTTTGTATTACATAGATGATTCACACTTACTGTGACAGTTGTAGAACAGTGAGGAAGTTGTTTGTATTACATAGATGATTCACACTTACTGTGACAGTTGTAGAACAGTGAGGAAGTTGTTTGTATTACATAGATGATTCACACTTACTGTGACAGTTGTAGAACAGTGAGGAAGTTGTTTGTATTACATAGATGATTCACACTTACTGTCACAGTTGTAGAACAGTGAGGAAGTTGTTTGTATTACATAGATGATTCACACTTACTGTGACAGTTGTAGAACAGTGAGGAAGTTGTTTGTATTACATAGATGATTCACACTTACTGTCACAGTTGTAGAACAGTGAGGAAGTTGTTTGTATTACATAGATGATTCACACTTACTGTGACAGTTGTAGAACAGTGAGGAAGTTGTTTGTATTACATAGATGATTCACACTTACTGTCACAGTTGTAGAACAGTGAGGAAGTTGTTTGTATTACATAGATGATTCACACTTACTGTGACAGTTGTAGAACAGTGAGGAAGTTGTTTGTATTACATAGATGATTCACACTTACTGTCACAGTTGTAGAACAGTGAGGAAGTTGTTTGTATTACATAGATGATTCACACTTACTGTCACAGTTGTAGAACAGTGAGGAAGTTGTTTGTATTACATAGATGATTCACACTTACTGTCACAGTTGTAGAACAGTGAGGAAGTTGTTTGTATTACATAGATGATTCACACTTACTGTCACAGTTGTAGAACAGTGAGGAAGTTGTTTGTATTACATAGATGATTCACACTTACTGTCACAGTTGTAGAACAGTGAGGAAGTTGTTTGTATTACATAGATGATTCACACTTACTGTCACAGTTGTAGAACAGTGAGGAAGTTGTTTGTATTACATAGATGATTCACACTTACTGTGACAGTTGTAGAACAGTGAGGAAGTTGTTTGTATTACATAGATGATTCACACTTACTGTGACAGTTGTAGAACAGTGAGGAAGTTGTTTGTATTACATAGATGATTCACACTTACTGTGACAGTTGTAGAACAGTGAGGAAGTTGTTTGTATTACATAGATGATTCACACTTACTGTGACAGTTGTAGAACAGTGAGGAAGTTGTTTGTATTACATAGATGATTCACACTTACTGTCACAGTTGTAGAACAGTGAGGAAGTTGTTTGTATTACATAGATGATTCACACTTACTGTGACAGTTGTAGAACAGTGAGGAAGTTGTTTGTATTACATAGATGATTCACACTTACTGTGACAGTTGTAGAACAGTGAGGAAGTTGTTTGTATTACATAGATGATTCACACTTACTGTGACAGTTGTAGAACAGTGAGGAAGTTGTTTGTATTACATAGATGATTCACACTTACTGTGACAGTTGTAGAACAGTGAGGAAGTTGTTTGTATTACATAGATGATTCACACTTACTGTGACAGTTGTAGAACAGTGAGGAAGTTGTTTGTATTACATAGATGATTCACACTTACTGTCACAGTTGTAGAACAGTGAGGAAGTTGTTTGTATTACATAGATGATTCACACTTACTGTCACAGTTGTAGAACAGTGAGGAAGTTGTTTGTATTACATAGATGATTCACACTTACTGTCACAGTTGTAGAACAGTGAGGAAGTTGTTTGTATTACATAGATGATTCACACTTACTGTGACAGTTGTAGAACAGTGAGGAAGTTGTTTGTATTACATAGATGATTCACACTTACTGTGACAGTTGTAGAACAGTGAGGAAGTTGTTTGTATTACATAGATGATTCACACTTACTGTGACAGTTGTAGAACAGTGAGGAAGTTGTTTGTATTACATAGATGATTCACACTTACTGTGACAGTTGTAGAACAGTGAGGAAGTTGTTTGTATTACATAGATGATTCACACTTACTGTGACAGTTGTAGAACAGTGAGGAAGTTGTTTGTATTACATAGATGATTCACACTTACTGTCACAGTTGTAGAACAGTGAGGAAGTTGTTTGTATTACATAGATGATTCACACTTACTGTCACAGTTGTAGAACAGTGAGGAAGTTGTTTGTATTACATAGATGATTCACACTTACTGTGACAGTTGTAGAACAGTGAGGAAGTTGTTTGTATTACATAGATGATTCACACTTACTGTCACAGTTGTAGAACAGTGAGGAAGTTGTTTGTATTACATAGATGATTCACACTTACTGTCACAGTTGTAGAACAGTGAGGAAGTTGTTTGTATTACATAGATGATTCACACTTACTGTGACAGTTGTAGAACAGTGAGGAAGTTGTTTGTATTACATAGATGATTCACACTTACTGTCACAGTTGTAGAACAGTGAGGAAGTTGTTTGTATTACATAGATGATTCACACTTACTGTCACAGTTGTAGAACAGTGAGGAAGTTGTTTGTATTACATAGATGATTCACACTTACTGTCACAGTTGTAGAACAGTGAGGAAGTTGTTTGTATTACATAGATGATTCACACTTACTGTCACAGTTGTAGAACAGTGAGGAAGTTGTTTGTATTACATAGATGATTCACACTTACTGTCACAGTTGTAGAACAGTGAGGAAGTTGTTTGTATTACATAGATGATTCACACTTACTGTGACAGTTGTAGAACAGTGAGGAAGTTGTTTGTATTACATAGATGATTCACACTTACTGTGACAGTTGTAGAACAGTGAGGAAGTTGTTTGTATTACATAGATGATTCACACTTACTGTGACAGTTGTAGAACAGTGAGGAAGTTGTTTGTATTACATAGATGATTCACACTTACTGTGACAGTTGTAGAACAGTGAGGAAGTTGTTTGTATTACATAGATGATTCACACTTACTGTGACAGTTGTAGAACAGTGAGGAAGTTGTTTGTATTACATAGATGATTCACACTTACTGTGACAGTTGTAGAACAGTGAGGAAGTTGTTTGTATTACATAGATGATTCACACTTACTGTCACAGTTGTAGAACAGTGAGGAAGTTGTTTGTATTACATAGATGATTCACACTTACTGTGACAGTTGTAGAACAGTGAGGAAGTTGTTTGTATTACATAGATGATTCACACTTACTGTCACAGTTGTAGAACAGTGAGGAAGTTGTTTGTATTACATAGATGATTCACACTTACTGTCACAGTTGTAGAACAGTGAGGAAGTTGTTTGTATTACATAGATGATTCACACTTACTGTCACAGTTGTAGAACAGTGAGGAAGTTGTTTGTATTACATAGATGATTCACACTTACTGTGACAGTTGTAGAACAGTGAGGAAGTTGTTTGTATTACATAGATGATTCACACTTACTGTCACAGTTGTAGAACAGTGAGGAAGTTGTTTGTATTACATAGATGATTCACACTTACTGTGACAGTTGTAGAACAGTGAGGAAGTTGTTTGTATTACATAGATGATTCACACTTACTGTCACAGTTGTAGAACAGTGAGGAAGTTGTTTGTATTACATAGATGATTCACACTTACTGTCACAGTTGTAGAACAGTGAGGAAGTTGTTTGTATTACATAGATGATTCACACTTACTGTCACAGTTGTAGAACAGTGAGGAAGTTGTTTGTATTACATAGATGATTCACACTTACTGTCACAGTTGTAGAACAGTGAGGAAGTTGTTTGTATTACATAGATGATTCACACTTACTGTGACAGTTGTAGAACAGTGAGGAAGTTGTTTGTATTACATAGATGATTCACACTTACTGTCACAGTTGTAGAACAGTGAGGAAGTTGTTTGTATTACATAGATGATTCACACTTACTGTCACAGTTGTAGAACAGTGAGGAAGTTGTTTGTATTACATAGATGATTCACACTTACTGTGACAGTTGTAGAACAGTGAGGAAGTTGTTTGTATTACATAGATGATTCACACTTACTGTGACAGTTGTAGAACAGTGAGGAAGTTGTTTGTATTACATAGATGATTCACACTTACTGTCACAGTTGTAGAACAGTGAGGAAGTTGTTTGTATTACATAGATGATTCACACTTACTGTGACAGTTGTAGAACAGTGAGGAAGTTGTTTGTATTACATAGATGATTCACACTTACTGTCACAGTTGTAGAACAGTGAGGAAGTTGTTTGTATTACATAGATGATTCACACTTACTGTGACAGTTGTAGAACAGTGAGGAAGTTGTTTGTATTACATAGATGATTCACACTTACTGTGACAGTTGTAGAACAGTGAGGAAGTTGTTTGTATTACATAGATGATTCACACTTACTGTGACAGTTGTAGAACAGTGAGGAAGTTGTTTGTATTACATAGATGATTCACACTTACTGTGACAGTTGTAGAACAGTGAGGAAGTTGTTTGTATTACATAGATGATTCACACTTACTGTCACAGTTGTAGAACAGTGAGGAAGTTGTTTGTATTACATAGATGATTCACACTTACTGTGACAGTTGTAGAACAGTGAGGAAGTTGTTTGTATTACATAGATGATTCACACTTACTGTGACAGTTGTAGAACAGTGAGGAAGTTGTTTGTATTACATAGATGATTCACACTTACTGTCACAGTTGTAGAACAGTGAGGAAGTTGTTTGTATTACATAGATGATTCACACTTACTGTCACAGTTGTAGAACAGTGAGGAAGTTGTTTGTATTACATAGATGATTCACACTTACTGTCACAGTTGTAGAACAGTGAGGAAGTTGTTTGTATTACATAGATGATTCACACTTACTGTGACAGTTGTAGAACAGTGAGGAAGTTGTTTGTATTACATAGATGATTCACACTTACTGTCACAGTTGTAGAACAGTGAGGAAGTTGTTTGTATTACATAGATGATTCACACTTACTGTCACAGTTGTAGAACAGTGAGGAAGTTGTTTGTATTACATAGATGATTCACACTTACTGTGACAGTTGTAGAACAGTGAGGAAGTTGTTTGTATTACATAGATGATTCACACTTACTGTGACAGTTGTAGAACAGTGAGGAAGTTGTTTGTATTACATAGATGATTCACACTTACTGTGACAGTTGTAGAACAGTGAGGAAGTTGTTTGTATTACATAGATGATTCACACTTACTGTCACAGTTGTAGAACAGTGAGGAAGTTGTTTGTATTACATAGATGATTCACACTTACTGTGACAGTTGTAGAACAGTGAGGAAGTTGTTTGTATTACATAGATGATTCACACTTACTGTGACAGTTGTAGAACAGTGAGGAAGTTGTTTGTATTACATAGATGATTCACACTTACTGTGACAGTTGTAGAACAGTGAGGAAGTTGTTTGTATTACATAGATGATTCACACTTACTGTGACAGTTGTAGAACAGTGAGGAAGTTGTTTGTATTACATAGATGATTCACACTTACTGTCACAGTTGTAGAACAGTGAGGAAGTTGTTTGTATTACATAGATGATTCACACTTACTGTCACAGTTGTAGAACAGTGAGGAAGTTGTTTGTATTACATAGATGATTCACACTTACTGTGACAGTTGTAGAACAGTGAGGAAGTTGTTTGTATTACATAGATGATTCACACTTACTGTCACAGTTGTAGAACAGTGAGGAAGTTGTTTGTATTACATAGATGATTCACACTTACTGTGACAGTTGTAGAACAGTGAGGAAGTTGTTTGTATTACATAGATGATTCACACTTACTGTGACAGTTGTAGAACAGTGAGGAAGTTGTTTGTATTACATAGATGATTCACACTTACTGTGACAGTTGTAGAACAGTGAGGAAGTTGTTTGTATTACATAGATGATTCACACTTACTGTCACAGTTGTAGAACAGTGAGGAAGTTGTTTGTATTACATAGATGATTCACACTTACTGTGACAGTTGTAGAACAGTGAGGAAGTTGTTTGTATTACATAGATGATTCACACTTACTGTGACAGTTGTAGAACAGTGAGGAAGTTGTTTGTATTACATAGATGATTCACACTTACTGTGACAGTTGTAGAACAGTGAGGAAGTTGTTTGTATTACATAGATGATTCACACTTACTGTCACAGTTGTAGAACAGTGAGGAAGTTGTTTGTATTACATAGATGATTCACACTTACTGTCACAGTTGTAGAACAGTGAGGAAGTTGTTTGTATTACATAGATGATTCACACTTACTGTGACAGTTGTAGAACAGTGAGGAAGTTGTTTGTATTACATAGATGATTCACACTTACTGTGACAGTTGTAGAACAGTGAGGAAGTTGTTTGTATTACATAGATGATTCACACTTACTGTGACAGTTGTAGAACAGTGAGGAAGTTGTTTGTATTACATAGATGATTCACACTTACTGTGACAGTTGTAGAACAGTGAGGAAGTTGTTTGTATTACATAGATGATTCACACTTACTGTGACAGTTGTAGAACAGTGAGGAAGTTGTTTGTATTACATAGATGATTCACACTTACTGTGACAGTTGTAGAACAGTGAGGAAGTTGTTTGTATTACATAGATGATTCACACTTACTGTGACAGTTGTAGAACAGTGAGGAAGTTGTTTGTATTACATAGATGATTCACACTTACTGTCACAGTTGTAGAACAGTGAGGAAGTTGTTTGTATTACATAGATGATTCACACTTACTGTCACAGTTGTAGAACAGTGAGGAAGTTGTTTGTATTACATAGATGATTCACACTTACTGTCACAGTTGTAGAACAGTGAGGAAGTTGTTTGTATTACATAGATGATTCACACTTACTGTCACAGTTGTAGAACAGTGAGGAAGTTGTTTGTATTACATAGATGATTCACACTTACTGTGACACAGTTGTAGAACAGTGAGGAAGTTGTTTGTATTACATAGATGATTCACACTTACTGTCACAGTTGTAGAACAGTGAGGAAGTTGTTTGTATTACATAGATGATTCACACTTACTGTCACAGTTGTAGAACAGTGAGGAAGTTGTTTGTATTACATAGATGATTCACACTTACTGTCACAGTTGTAGAACAGTGAGGAAGTTGTTTGTATTACATAGATGATTCACACTTACTGTCACAGTTGTAGAACAGTGAGGAAGTTGTTTGTATTACATAGATGATTCACACTTACTGTCACAGTTGTAGAACAGTGAGGAAGTTGTTTGTATTACATAGATGATTCACACTTACTGTGACAGTTGTAGAACAGTGAGGAAGTTGTTTGTATTACATAGATGATTCACACTTACTGTCACAGTTGTAGAACAGTGAGGAAGTTGTTTGTATTACATAGATGATTCACACTTACTGTGACAGTTGTAGAACAGTGAGGAAGTTGTTTGTATTACATAGATGATTCACACTTACTGTGACAGTTGTAGAACAGTGAGGAAGTTGTTTGTATTACATAGATGATTCACACTTACTGTGACAGTTGTAGAACAGTGAGGAAGTTGTTTGTATTACATAGATGATTCACACTTACTGTGACAGTTGTAGAACAGTGAGGAAGTTGTTTGTATTACATAGATGATTCACACTTACTGTGACAGTTGTAGAACAGTGAGGAAGTTGTTTGTATTACATAGATGATTCACACTTACTGTGACAGTTGTAGAACAGTGAGGAAGTTGTTTGTATTACATAGATGATTCACACTTACTGTCACAGTTGTAGAACAGTGAGGAAGTTGTTTGTATTACATAGATGATTCACACTTACTGTCACAGTTGTAGAACAGTGAGGAAGTTGTTTGTATTACATAGATGATTCACACTTACTGTCACAGTTGTAGAACAGTGAGGAAGTTGTTTGTATTACATAGATGATTCACACTTACTGTGACAGTTGTAGAACAGTGAGGAAGTTGTTTGTATTACATAGATGATTCACACTTACTGTGACAGTTGTAGAACAGTGAGGAAGTTGTTTGTATTACATAGATGATTCACACTTACTGTGACAGTTGTAGAACAGTGAGGAAGTTGTTTGTATTACATAGATGATTCACACTTACTGTGACAGTTGTAGAACAGTGAGGAAGTTGTTTGTATTACATAGATGATTCACACTTACTGTGACAGTTGTAGAACAGTGAGGAAGTTGTTTGTATTACATAGATGATTCACACTTACTGTCACAGTTGTAGAACAGTGAGAATTACATAGATGATTCACACTTGTTTGTAGAACAGTGAGAAGTTGTTTGTATTACATAGATGATTCACACTTACTTGTAGAACAGTGAGGAAGTTGTTTGTATTACATAGATGATTCACACTTACTGTGACAGTTGTAGAACAGTGAGGAAGTTGTTTGTATTACATAGATGATTCACACTTACTGTGACAGTTGTAGAACAGTGAGGAAGTTGTTTGTATTACATAGATGATTCACACTTACTGTCACAGTTGTAGAACAGTGAGGAAGTTGTTTGTATTACATAGATGATTCACACTTACTGTGACAGTTGTAGAACAGTGAGGAAGTTGTTTGTATTACATAGATGATTCACACTTACTGTCACAGTTGTAGAACAGTGAGGAAGTTGTTTGTATTACATAGATGATTCACACTTACTGTCACAGTTGTAGAACAGTGAGGAAGTTGTTTGTATTACATAGATGATTCACACTTACTGTCACAGTTGTAGAACAGTGAGGAAGTTGTTTGTATTACATAGATGATTCACACTTACTGTGACAGTTGTAGAACAGTGAGGAAGTTGTTTGTATTACATAGATGATTCACACTTACTGTCACAGTTGTAGAACAGTGAGGAAGTTGTTTGTATTACATAGATGATTCACACTTACTGTCACAGTTGTAGAACAGTGAGGAAGTTGTTTGTATTACATAGATGATTCACACTTACTGTCACAGTTGTAGAACAGTGAGGAAGTTGTTTGTATTACATAGATGATTCACACTTACTGTGACAGTTGTAGAACAGTGAGGAAGTTGTTTGTATTACATAGATGATTCACACTTACTGTCACAGTTGTAGAACAGTGAGGAAGTTGTTTGTATTACATAGATGATTCACACTTACTGTGACAGTTGTAGAACAGTGAGGAAGTTGTTTGTATTACATAGATGATTCACACTTACTGTCACAGTTGTAGAACAGTGAGGAAGTTGTTTGTATTACATAGATGATTCACACTTACTGTGACAGTTGTAGAACAGTGAGGAAGTTGTTTGTATTACATAGATGATTCACACTTACTGTCACAGTTGTAGAACAGTGAGGAAGTTGTTTGTATTACATAGATGATTCACACTTACTGTGACAGTTGTAGAACAGTGAGGAAGTTGTTTGTATTACATAGATGATTCACACTTACTGTGACAGTTGTAGAACAGTGAGGAAGTTGTTTGTATTACATAGATGATTCACACTTACTGTCACAGTTGTAGAACAGTGAGGAAGTTGTTTGTATTACATAGATGATTCACACTTACTGTCACAGTTGTAGAACAGTGAGGAAGTTGTTTGTATTACATAGATGATTCACACTTACTGTGACAGTTGTAGAACAGTGAGGAAGTTGTTTGTATTACATAGATGATTCACACTTACTGTCACAGTTGTAGAACAGTGAGGAAGTTGTTTGTATTACATAGATGATTCACACTTACTGTCACAGTTGTAGAACAGTGAGGAAGTTGTTTGTATTACATAGATGATTCACACTTACTGTGACAGTTGTAGAACAGTGAGGAAGTTGTTTGTATTACATAGATGATTCACACTTACTGTCACAGTTGTAGAACAGTGAGGAAGTTGTTTGTATTACATAGATGATTCACACTTACTGTGACAGTTGTAGAACAGTGAGGAAGTTGTTTGTATTACATAGATGATTCACACTTACTGTGACAGTTGTAGAACAGTGAGGAAGTTGTTTGTATTACATAGATGATTCACACTTACTGTGACAGTTGTAGAACAGTGAGGAAGTTGTTTGTATTACATAGATGATTCACACTTACTGTGACAGTTGTAGAACAGTGAGGAAGTTGTTTGTATTACATAGATGATTCACACTTACTGTGACAGTTGTAGAACAGTGAGGAAGTTGTTTGTATTACATAGATGATTCACACTTACTGTGACAGTTGTAGAACAGTGAGGAAGTTGTTTGTATTACATAGATGATTCACACTTACTGTGACAGTTGTAGAACAGTGAGGAAGTTGTTTGTATTACATAGATGATTCACACTTACTGTGACAGTTGTAGAACAGTGAGGAAGTTGTTTGTATTACATAGATGATTCACACTTACTGTCACAGTTGTAGAACAGTGAGGAAGTTGTTTGTATTACATAGATGATTCACACTTACTGTCACAGTTGTAGAACAGTGAGGAAGTTGTTTGTATTACATAGATGATTCACACTTACTGTCACAGTTGTAGAACAGTGAGGAAGTTGTTTGTATTACATAGATGATTCACACTTACTGTCACAGTTGTAGAACAGTGAGGAAGTTGTTTGTATTACATAGATGATTCACACTTACTGTGACAGTTGTAGAACAGTGAGGAAGTTGTTTGTATTACATAGATGATTCACACTTACTGTGACAGTTGTAGAACAGTGAGGAAGTTGTTTGTATTACATAGATGATTCACACTTACTGTCACAGTTGTAGAACAGTGAGGAAGTTGTTTGTATTACATAGATGATTCACACTTACTGTGACAGTTGTAGAACAGTGAGGAAGTTGTTTGTATTACATAGATGATTCACACTTACTGTCACAGTTGTAGAACAGTGAGGAAGTTGTTTGTATTACATAGATGATTCACACTTACTGTGACAGTTGTAGAACAGTGAGGAAGTTGTTTGTATTACATAGATGATTCACACTTACTGTCACAGTTGTAGAACAGTGAGGAAGTTGTTTGTATTACATAGATGATTCACACTTACTGTGACAGTTGTAGAACAGTGAGGAAGTTGTTTGTATTACATAGATGATTCACACTTACTGTGACAGTTGTAGAACAGTGAGGAAGTTGTTTGTATTACATAGATGATTCACACTTACTGTCACAGTTGTAGAACAGTGAGGAAGTTGTTTGTATTACATAGATGATTCACACTTACTGTGACAGTTGTAGAACAGTGAGGAAGTTGTTTGTATTACATAGATGATTCACACTTACTGTGACAGTTGTAGAACAGTGAGGAAGTTGTTTGTATTACATAGATGATTCACACTTACTGTGACAGTTGTAGAACAGTGAGGAAGTTGTTTGTATTACATAGATGATTCACACTTACTGTGACAGTTGTAGAACAGTGAGGAAGTTGTTTGTATTACATAGATGATTCACACTTACTGTGACAGTTGTAGAACAGTGAGGAAGTTGTTTGTATTACATAGATGATTCACACTTACTGTCACAGTTGTAGAACAGTGAGGAAGTTGTTTGTATTACATAGATGATTCACACTTACTGTCACAGTTGTAGAACAGTGAGGAAGTTGTTTGTATTACATAGATGATTCACACTTACTGTCACAGTTGTAGAACAGTGAGGAAGTTGTTTGTATTACATAGATGATTCACACTTACTGTCACAGTTGTAGAACAGTGAGGAAGTTGTTTGTATTACATAGATGATTCACACTTACTGTCACAGTTGTAGAACAGTGAGGAAGTTGTTTGTATTACATAGATGATTCACACTTACTGTGACAGTTGTAGAACAGTGAGGAAGTTGTTTGTATTACATAGATGATTCACACTTACTGTGACAGTTGTAGAACAGTGAGGAAGTTGTTTGTATTACATAGATGATTCACACTTACTGTGACAGTTGTAGAACAGTGAGGAAGTTGTTTGTATTACATAGATGATTCACACTTACTGTCACAGTTGTAGAACAGTGAGGAAGTTGTTTGTATTACATAGATGATTCACACTTACTGTCACAGTTGTAGAACAGTGAGGAAGTTGTTTGTATTACATAGATGATTCACACTTACTGTCACAGTTGTAGAACAGTGAGGAAGTTGTTTGTATTACATAGATGATTCACACTTACTGTCACAGTTGTAGAACAGTGAGGAAGTTGTTTGTATTACATAGATGATTCACACTTACTGTCACAGTTGTAGAACAGTGAGGAAGTTGTTTGTATTACATAGATGATTCACACTTACTGTCACAGTTGTAGAACAGTGAGGAAGTTGTTTGTATTACATAGATGATTCACACTTACTGTCACAGTTGTAGAACAGTGAGGAAGTTGTTTGTATTACATAGATGATTCACACTTACTGTCACAGTTGTAGAACAGTGAGGAAGTTGTTTGTATTACATAGATGATTCACACTTACTGTCACAGTTGTAGAACAGTGAGGAAGTTGTTTGTATTACATAGATGATTCACACTTACTGTCACAGTTGTAGAACAGTGAGGAAGTTGTTTGTATTACATAGATGATTCACACTTACTGTGACAGTTGTAGAACAGTGAGGAAGTTGTTTGTATTACATAGATGATTCACACTTACTGTGACAGTTGTAGAACAGTGAGGAAGTTGTTTGTATTACATAGATGATTCACACTTACTGTGACAGTTGTAGAACAGTGAGGAAGTTGTTTGTATTACATAGATGATTCACACTTACTGTGACAGTTGTAGAACAGTGAGGGGAAGTTGTTTGTATTACATAGATGATTCACACTTACTGTCACAGTTGTAGAACAGTGAGGAAGTTGTTTGTATTACATAGATGATTCACACTTACTGTGACAGTTGTAGAACAGTGAGGAAGTTGTTTGTATTACATAGATGATTCACACTTACTGTGACAGTTGTAGAACAGTGAGGAAGTTGTTTGTATTACATAGATGATTCACACTTACTGTGACAGTTGTAGAACAGTGAGGAAGTTGTTTGTATTACATAGATGATTCACACTTACTGTCACAGTTGTAGAACAGTGAGGAAGTTGTTTGTATTACATAGATGATTCACACTTACTGTGACAGTTGTAGAACAGTGAGGAAGTTGTTTGTATTACATAGATGATTCACACTTACTGTCACAGTTGTAGAACAGTGAGGAAGTTGTTTGTATTACATAGATGATTCACACTTACTGTCACAGTTGTAGAACAGTGAGGAAGTTGTTTGTATTACATAGATGATTCACACTTACTGTGACAGTTGTAGAACAGTGAGGAAGTTGTTTGTATTACATAGATGATTCACACTTACTGTGACAGTTGTAGAACAGTGAGGAAGTTGTTTGTATTACATAGATGATTCACACTTACTGTGACAGTTGTAGAACAGTGAGGAAGTTGTTTGTATTACATAGATGATTCACACTTACTGTCACAGTTGTAGAACAGTGAGGAAGTTGTTTGTATTACATAGATGATTCACACTTACTGTGACAGTTGTAGAACAGTGAGGAAGTTGTTTGTATTACATAGATGATTCACACTTACTGTGACAGTTGTAGAACAGTGAGGAAGTTGTTTGTATTACATAGATGATTCACACTTACTGTGACAGTTGTAGAACAGTGAGGAAGTTGTTTGTATTACATAGATGATTCACACTTACTGTGACAGTTGTAGAACAGTGAGGAAGTTGTTTGTATTACATAGATGATTCACACTGTGTGACAGTTGTAGAACAGTGAGGAAGTTGTTTGTATTACATAGATGATTCACACTTACTGTCACAGTTGTAGAACAGTGAGGAAGTTGTTTGTATTACATAGATGATTCACACTTACTGTCACAGTTGTAGAACAGTGAGGAAGTTGTTTGTATTACATAGATGATTCACACTTACTGTCACAGTTGTAGAACAGTGAGGAAGTTGTTTGTATTACATAGATGATTCACACTTACTGTCACAGTTGTAGAACAGTGAGGAAGTTGTTTGTATTACATAGATGATTCACACTTACTGTCACAGTTGTAGAACAGTGAGGAAGTTGTTTGTATTACATAGATGATTCACACTTACTGTGACAGTTGTAGAACAGTGAGGAAGTTGTTTGTATTACATAGATGATTCACACTTACTGTGACAGTTGTAGAACAGTGAGGAAGTTGTTTGTATTACATAGATGATTCACACTTACTGTGACAGTTGTAGAACAGTGAGGAAGTTGTTTGTATTACATAGATGATTCACACTTACTGTCACAGTTGTAGAACAGTGAGGAAGTTGTTTGTATTACATAGATGATTCACACTTACTGTGACAGTTGTAGAACAGTGAGGAAGTTGTTTGTATTACATAGATGATTCACACTTACTGTGACAGTTGTAGAACAGTGAGGAAGTTGTTTGTATTACATAGATGATTCACACTTACTGTGACAGTTGTAGAGCAGTGAGGAAGTTGTTTGTATTACATAGACTGATTCACACTTATTGTGACAATTGTAGAACAGTGAGGAAGCTGTTTGTATTACATAGATGATTCACACTTTTTGTGACAGTTGTAGAACAGTGAGGAAGTTGTTTGTATTACATAGATGATTCACACTTACTGTGACAGTTGTAGAACAGTGAGGAAGTTGTTTGTATTACATAGATGATTCACACTTACTGTCACAGTTGTAGAACAGTGAGGAAGTTGTTTGTATTACATAGATGATTCACACTTACTGTCACAGTTGTAGAACAGTGAGGAAGTTGTTTGTATTACATAGATGATTCACACTTACTGTCACAGTTGTAGAACAGTGAGGAAGTTGTTTGTATTACATAGATGATTCACACTTACTGTCACAGTTGTAGAACAGTGAGGAAGTTGTTTGTATTACATAGATGATTCACACTTACTGTGACAGTTGTAGAACAGTGAGGAAGTTGTTTGTATTACATAGATGATTCACACTTACTGTGACAGTTGTAGAACAGTGAGGAAGTTGTTTGTATTACATAGATGATTCACACTTACTGTGACAGTTGTAGAACAGTGAGGAAGTTGTTTGTATTACATAGATGATTCACACTTACTGTCACAGTTGTAGAACAGTGAGGAAGTTGTTTGTATTACATAGATGATTCACACTTACTGTGACAGTTGTAGAACAGTGAGGAAGTTGTTTGTATTACATAGATGATTCACACTTACTGTCACAGTTGTAGAACAGTGAGGAAGTTGTTTGTATTACATAGATGATTCACACTGTACACAGTTGTAGAACAGTGAGGAAGTTGTTTGTATTACATAGATGATTCACACTTACTGTGACAGTTGTAGAACAGTGAGGAAGTTGTTTGTATTACATAGATGATTCACACTTACTGTGACAGTTGTAGAACAGTGAGGAAGTTGTTTGTATTACATAGATGATTCACACTTACTGTGACAGTTGTAGAACAGTGAGGAAGTTGTTTGTATTACATAGATGATTCACACTTACTGTGACAGTTGTAGAACAGAGAGGAAGTTGTTTGTATTACATAGATGATTCACACTTACTGTGACAGTTGTAGAACAGTGAGGAAGTTGTTTGTATTACATAGATGATTCACACTTACTGTCACAGTTGTAGAACAGTGAGGAAGTTGTTTGTATTACATAGATGATTCACACTTACTGTGACAGTTGTAGAACAGTGAGGAAGTTGTTTGTATTACATAGATGATTCACACTTACTGTCACAGTTGTAGAACAGTGAGGAAGTTGTTTGTATTACATAGATGATTCACACTTACTGTGACAGTTGTAGAACAGTGAGGAAGTTGTTTGTATTACATAGATGATTCACACTTACTGTGACAGTTGTAGAACAGTGAGGAAGTTGTTTGTATTACATAGATGATTCACACTTACTGTGACAGTTGTAGAACAGTGAGGAAGTTGTTTGTATTACATAGATGATTCACACTTACTGTGACAGTTGTAGAACAGTGAGGAAGTTGTTTGTATTACATAGATGATTCACACTTACTGTCACAGTTGTAGAACAGTGAGGAAGTTGTTTGTATTACATAGATGATTCACACTTACTGTCACAGTTGTAGAACAGTGAGGAAGTTGTTTGTATTACATAGATGATTCACTTACTGTGACAGTTGTAGAACAGTGAGGAAGTTGTTTGTATTACATAGATGATTCACACTTACTGTGACAGTTGTAGAACAGTGAGGAAGTTGTTTGTATTACATAGATGATTCACACTTACTGTGACAGTTGTAGAACAGTGAGGAAGTTGTTTGTATTACATAGATGATTCACACTTACTGTCACAGTTGTAGAACAGTGAGGAAGTTGTTTGTATTACATAGATGATTCACACTTACTGTGACAGTTGTAGAACAGTGAGGAAGTTGTTTGTATTACATAGATGATTCACACTTACTGTGACAGTTGTAGAACAGTGAGGAAGTTGTTTGTATTACATAGATGATTCACACTTACTGTGACAGTTGTAGAACAGTGAGGAAGTTGTTTGTATTACATAGATGATTCACACTTACTGTCACAGTTGTAGAACAGTGAGGAAGTTGTTTGTATTACATAGATGATTCACACTTACTGTCACAGTTGTAGAACAGTGAGGAAGTTGTTTGTATTACATAGATGATTCACACTTACTGTCACAGTTGTAGAACAGTGAGGAAGTTGTTTGTATTACATAGATGATTCACACTTACTGTCACAGTTGTAGAACAGTGAGGAAGTTGTTTGTATTACATAGATGATTCACACTTACTGTCACAGTTGTAGAACAGTGAGGAAGTTGTTTGTATTACATAGATGATTCACACTTACTGTCACAGTTGTAGAACAGTGAGGAAGTTGTTTGTATTACATAGATGATTCACACTTACTGTGACAGTTGTAGAACAGTGAGGAAGTTGTTTGTATTACATAGATGATTCACACTTACTGTGACAGTTGTAGAACAGTGAGGAAGTTGTTTGTATTACATAGATGATTCACACTTACTGTCACAGTTGTAGAACAGTGAGGAAGTTGTTTGTATTACATAGATGATTCACACTTACTGTCACAGTTGTAGAACAGTGAGGAAGTTGTTTGTATTACATAGATGATTCACACTTACTGTCACAGTTGTAGAACAGTGAGGAAGTTGTTTGTATTACATAGATGATTCACACTTACTGTGACAGTTGTAGAACAGTGAGGAAGTTGTTTGTATTACATAGATGATTCACACTTACTGTGACAGTTGTAGAACAGTGAGGAAGTTGTTTGTATTACATAGATGATTCACACTTACTGTGACAGTAGAACAGTGAGGAAGTTGTTTGTATTACATAGATGATTCACACTTACTGTGACAGTTGTAGAACAGTGAGGAAGTTGTTTGTATTACATAGATGATTCACACTTACTGTCACAGTTGTAGAACAGTGAGGAAGTTGTTTGTATTACATAGATGATTCACACTTACTGTCACAGTTGTAGAACAGTGAGGAAGTTGTTTGTATTACATAGATGATTCACACTTACTGTCACAGTTGTAGAACAGTGAGGAAGTTGTTTGTATTACATAGATGATTCACACTTACTGTCACAGTTGTAGAACAGTGAGGAAGTTGTTTGTATTACATAGATGATTCACACTTACTGTGACAGTTGTAGAACAGTGAGGAAGTTGTTTGTATTACATAGATGATTCACACTTACTGTGACAGTTGTAGAACAGTGAGGAAGTTGTTTGTATTACATAGATGATTCACACTTACTGTCACAGTTGTAGAACAGTGAGGAAGTTGTTTGTATTACATAGATGATTCACACTTACTGTCACAGTTGTAGAACAGTGAGGAAGTTGTTTGTATTACATAGATGATTCACACTTACTGTCACAGTTGTAGAACAGTGAGGAAGTTGTTTGTATTACATAGATGATTCACACTTACTGTGACAGGAAACAGTGAGGAAGTTGTTTGTATTACATAGATGATTCACACTTACTGTGACAGTTGTAGAACAGTGAGGAAGTTGTTTGTATTACATAGATGATTCACACTTACTGTGACAGTTGTAGAACAGTGAGGAAGTTGTTTGTATTACATAGATGATTCACACTTACTGTGACAGTTGTAGAACAGTGAGGAAGTTGTTTGTATTACATAGATGATTCACACTTACTGTGACAGTTGTAGAACAGTGAGGAAGTTGTTTGTATTACATAGATGATTCACACTTACTGTGACAGTTGTAGAACAGTGAGGAAGTTGTTTGTATTACATAGATGATTCACACTTACTGTCACAGTTGTAGAACAGTGAGGAAGTTGTTTGTATTACATAGATGATTCACACTTACTGTGACAGTTGTAGAACAGTGAGGAAGTTGTTTGTATTACATAGATGATTCACACTTACTGTGACAGTTGTAGAACAGTGAGGAAGTTGTTTGTATTACATAGATGATTCACACTTACTGTGACAGTTGTAGAACAGTGAGGAAGTTGTTTGTATTACATAGATGATTCACACTTACTGTGACAGTTGTAGAACAGTGAGGAAGTTGTTTGTATTACATAGATGATTCACACTTACTGTGACAGTTGTAGAACAGTGAGGAAGTTGTTTGTATTACATAGATGATTCACACTTACTGTCACAGTTGTAGAACAGTGAGGAAGTTGTTTGTATTACATAGATGATTCACACTTACTGTGACAATTTGTAGAACAGTGAGGAAGTTGTTTGTATTACATAGATGATTCACACTTACTGTGACAGTTGTAGAACAGTGAGGAAGTTGTTTGTATTACATAGATGATTCACACTTACTGTCACAGTTGTAGAACAGTGAGGAAGTTGTTTGTATTACATAGATGATTCACACTTACTGTGACAGTTGTAGAACAGTGAGGAAGTTGTTTGTATTACATAGATGATTCACACTTACTGTCACAGTTGTAGAACAGTGAGGAAGTTGTTTGTATTACATAGATGATTCACACTTACTGTTCACAGTTGTAGAACAGTGAGGAAGTTGTTTGTATTACATAGATGATTCACACTTACTGTCACAGTTGTAGAACAGTGAGGAAGTTGTTTGTATTACATAGATGATTCACACTTACTGTCACAGTTGTAGAACAGTGAGGAAGTTGTTTGTATTACATAGATGATTCACACTTTACTGTGACAGTTGTAGAACAGTGAGGAAGTTGTTTGTATTACATAGATGATTCACACTTACTGTGACAGTTGTAGAACAGTGAGGAAGTTGTTTGTATTACATAGATGATTCACACTTACTGTGACAGTTGTAGAACAGTGAGGAAGTTGTTTGTATTACATAGATGATTCACACTTACTGTCACAGTTGTAGAACAGTGAGGAAGTTGTTTGTATTACATAGATGATTCACACTTACTGTCACAGTTGTAGAACAGTGAGGAAGTTGTTTGTATTACATAGATGATTCACACTTACTGTCACAGTTGTAGAACAGTGAGGAAGTTGTTTGTATTACATAGATGATTCACACTTACTGTGACAGTTGTAGAACAGTGAGGAAGTTGTTTGTATTACATAGATGATTCACACTTACTGTGACAGTTGTAGAACAGTGAGGAAGTTGTTTGTATTACATAGATGATTCACACTTACTGCATACAGTTGTAGAACAGTGAGGAAGTTGTTTGTATTACATAGATGATTCACACTGTGACAGTTGTAGAACAGTGAGGAAGTTGTTTGTATTACATAGATGATTCACACTTACTGTGACAGTTGTAGAACAGTGAGGAAGTTGTTTGTATTACATAGATGATTCACACTTACTTGTGACAGTTGTAGAACAGTGAGGAAGTTGTTTGTATTACATAGATGATTCACACTTACTGTGACAGTTGTAGAACAGTGAGGAAGTTGTTTGTATTACATAGATGATTCACACTTACTGTCACAGTTGTAGAACAGTGAGGAAGTTGTTTGTATTACATAGATGATTCACACTTACTGTCACAGTTGTAGAACAGTGAGGAAGTTGTTTGTATTACATAGATGATTCACACTTACTGTCACAGTTGTAGAACAGTGAGGAAGTTGTTTGTATTACATAGATGATTCACACTTACTGTCACAGTTGTAGAACAGTGAGGAAGTTGTTTGTATTACATAGATGATTCACACTTACTGTGACAGTTGTAGAACAGTGAGGAAGTTGTTTGTATTACATAGATGATTCACACTTACTGTCACAGTTGTAGAACAGTGAGGAAGTTGTTTGTATTACATAGATGATTCACACTTACTGTGACAGTTGTAGAACAGTGAGGAAGTTGTTTGTATTACATAGATGATTCACACTTACTGTCACAGTTGTAGAACAGTGAGGAAGTTGTTTGTATTACATAGATGATTCACACTTACTGTGACAGTTGTAGAACAGTGAGGAAGTTGTTTGTATTACATAGATGATTCACACTTACTGTGACAGTTGTAGAACAGTGAGGAAGTTGTTTGTATTACATAGATGATTCACACTTACTGTGACAGTTGTAGAACAGTGAGGAAGTTGTTTGTATTACATAGATGATTCACACTTACTGTCACAGTTGTAGAACAGTGAGGAAGTTGTTTGTATTACATAGATGATTCACACTTACTGTGACAGTTGTAGAACAGTGAGGAAGTTGTTTGTATTACATATATGATTCACACTTACTGTGACAGTTGTAGAACAGTGAGGAAGTTGTTTGTATTACATAGATGATTCACACTTACTGTCACAGTTGTAGAACAGTGAGGAAGTTGTTTGTATTACATAGATGATTCACACTTACTGTCACAGTTGTAGAACAGTGAGGAAGTTGTTTGTATTACATAGATGATTCACACTTACTGTCACAGTTGTAGAACAGTGAGGAAGTTGTTTGTATTACATAGATGATTCACACTTACTGTCACAGTTGTAGAACAGTGAGGGAAGTTGTTTGTATTACATAGATGATTCACACTTACTGTGACAGTTGTAGAACAGTGAGGAAGTTGTTTGTATTACATAGATGATTCACACTTACTGTGACAGTTGTAGAACAGTGAGGAAGTTGTTTGTATTACATAGATGATTCACACTTACTGTCACAGTTGTAGAACAGTGAGGAAGTTGTTTGTATTACATAGATGATTCACATTTACTGTGACAGTTGTAGAACAGTGAAAAAGTTGTTTGTATTACATAGATGATTCACACTTACTGTCACACTTGTAGAACAGTGAGGAAGTTGTTTGTATTACCTAGATGATTCACACTTACTGTGTCACAGTTGTAGAACAGTGAGGAAGTTGTTTGTATTACATAGATGATTCACACTTACTGTCACAGTTGTAGAACAGTGAGGAAGTTGTTTGTATTACATAGATGATTCACACTTACTGTCACAGTTGTAGAACAGTGAGGAAGTTGTTTGTATTACATAGATGATTCACACTTACTGTTACAGTTGTAGAACAGTGAGGAAGTTGTTTGTATTACATAGACTGATTCACACTTACTGTGACAGTTGTAGAACAGTGAGGAAGTTGTTTGTATTACATAGCTGATTCACACTTACTGTGACAGTTGTAGAACAGTGAGGAAGTTGTTTGTATTACATAGATGATTCACACTTACTGTGACAGTTGTAGAACAGTGAGGAAGTTGTTTGTATTACATAGATGATTCACACTTACTGTGACAGTTGTAGAACAGTGAGGAAGTTGTTTGTATTACATAGATGATTCACACTTACTGTCACAGTTGTAGAACAGTGAGGAAGTTGTTTGTATTACATAGATGATTCACACTTACTGTGACAGTTGTAGAACAGTGAGGAAGTTGTTTGTATTACATAGATGATTCACACTTACTGTGACAGTTGTAGAACAGTGAGGAAGTTGTTTGTATTCACATAGACTGATTCACAAGATTACACTGTGACAGTTGTAGAACAGTGAGGAAGTTGTTTGTATTACATAGATGATTCACACTTACTGTCACAGTTGTAGAACAGTGAGGAAGTTGTTTGTATTACATAGATGATTCACACTTACTGTGACAGTTGTAGAACAGTGAGGAAGTTGTTTGTATTACATAGATGATTCACACTTACTATGACAGTTGTAGAACAGTGAGGAAGTTGTTTGTATTACATAGATGATTCACACTTACTGTGACAGTTGTAGAACAGTGAGGAAGTTGTTTGTATTACATAGATGATTCACACTTACTGTCACAGTTGTAGAACAGTGAGGAAGTTGTTTGTATTACATAGATAATTCACACTTACTGTCACAGTTGTAGAAATGTGAGGAAGTTGTTTGTATTACATAGATGATTCACACCTACTGTCACACTTGTAGAACAGTGAGGAAGTTGTTTGTATTACATAGATGATTCACACTTACTGTCACAGTTGTAGAACAGTGAGGAAGTTGTTTGTATTACATAGATGATTCACACTTACTGTCACAGTTGTAGAACAGTGAGGAAGTTGTTTGTATTACATACCTGATTCACACTTACTGTCACAGTTGTAGAACAGTGAGGAAGTTGTTTGTATTACATAGATGATTCACACTTACTGTGACAGTTGTAGAACAGTGAGGAAGTTGTTTGTATTACATAGACTGATTCACACTTACTGTGACAGTTGTAGAACAGTGAGGAAGTTGTTTGTATTACATAGATGATTCACACTTACTGTGACAGTTGTAGAACAGTGAGGAAGTTGTTTGTATTACATAGATGATTCACACTTACTGTTGACAGTTGTAGAACAGTGAGGAAGTTGTTTGTTATTACATAGATGATTCACACTTACTGTGACAGTTGTGGAACAGTGAGGAAGTTGTTTGTATTACATAGATGATTCACTCACTACTGTCACAGTTGTAGAACAGTGAGAAGTTGTTTGTATACTACATAGATGATTCACACTTACTGTGACAGTTGTAGAACAGTGAGGAAGTTGTTTGTATTACATAGATGATTCACACTTACTGTCACAGTTGTAGAACAACAGAGGGAAGTTGTTTGTATTACATAGATAATTCACACTTACTGTCACAGTTGTAGAAATGTGAAGAAGTTGTTTGTATTACATAGATGATTCACACTTACTGTCACACTTGTAGAACAGTGAGGAAGTTGTTTGTATTACATAGATGATTCACACTTACTGTCACAGTTGTAGAACAGTGAGGAAGTTGTTTGTATTACATAGACTGATTCACTTACTGTCACAGTTGTAGAACAGAGTGAGAAAGTTGTTTGTATTACATAGATGATTCACACTTACTGTCACAGTTGTAGAACAGTGAGGAAGTTGTTTGTATTACATAGATGATTCACACTTACTGTGACAGTTGTAGAACAGTGAGGAAGTTGTTTGTATTACATAGACTGATTCACACTTACTGTGACAGTTGTAGAACAGTGAGGAAGTTGTTTGTATTACATAGATGATTCACACTTACTGTGACAGTTGTAGAACAGTGAGGAAGTTGTTTGTATTACATAGATGATTCACACTTACTGTGACAGTTGTAGAACAGTGAGGAAGTTGTTTGTATTACATAGATGATTCACACTTACTGTGACAGTTGTGGAACAGTGAGGAAGTTGTTTGTATTACATAGATGATTCACTCTTACTGTCACAGTTGTAGAACAGTGAGAAAGTTGTTTGTATTACATAGATGATTCACACTTACTGTGACAGTTGTAGAACAGTGAGGAAGTTGTTTGTATTACATAGATGATTCTTACACCTGTGACTGTGACAGTTGTAGAACAGTGAGGAAGTTGTTTGTATTACATAGATGATTCACTCTTACTGTGACAGTTGTAGAACAGTGAGGAAGTTGTTTGTATTACATAGATGATTCACACTTACTGTCACAGTTGTAGAACAGTGAGGAAGTTGTTTGTATTACATAGATGATTCACACTTACTGTGACAGTTGTAGAACAGTGAGGAAGTTGTTTGTATTACATAGATGATTCACACTTACTGTCACAGTTGTAGAACAGTGAGGAAGTTGTTTGTATTACATAGATGATTCACACTTACTGTGACAGTTGTAGAACAGTAGAGGAAGTTGTTTGTATTACATAGATGATTCACACCTACTGTGACAGTTGTAGAACAGTGAGTTTGTTTTTGTATTACATAGATAATTCACACTTACAGTGACTTGTAGGAAACAGTGAGAGAAGTTGTTTGTATTAGACAGATGATTCACCTACTTACAGTTGTAGGTGTGGAGTGAGGAATTTGTTTTAATATACATGATTGATTCACACTTACTGTCACAGTTGTAGAACAGTGAGGAAGTTGTTTGTATTACATAGAATGATTCCACACTTACTGTCACACCGTTGTTGTAGACTAGTGAAGGAAGTTGTTTGTATTACATAGATGATTCACAACTTACTGTCACAGTTGTAGAACA
>NC_134832.1:47426197-47522612 GCF_004210375.1 Tachypleus tridentatus
CCATTATATATATTGTTACTTTCTAATCGTTATTAGAACACATTATATATATTGTTATTTTAATCGTTATTAACATTATATTATATTGTTATTATATTTAAGTTACACTTATATATTGTTTTTCTAAGTTATTAGAACACATTATATATATTGTTACTTTCTAATCGTATTAGAACAGTTATTATATATTTGATTATACATATACATTTATATTAATACTTCTTCTAACGATTAGTAGAACATTATATGTTATTACTATTAGTCATTATATTGTTTACTAATCGTTATTATGGAAATCACACATTATATATATATTTATTGTTACATTATATATATTGTTACTTTTCAGAACACATTATATATATATTGTTACTTTCTAATCGTTATTAGAACACATTATATATATTGTTTACTCTTAACGTTATTAGAACACATTATATATATTGTTACTTTCTAATCGTTATTAAACACATTATATATATTGTGTTACATTCTTAATTGCTTTCATCACATATAACATTACTATTATGTTGTTACTTTCTAATCGTTATTATTAGAAACATTATATATATTGTTACTTTCTAATCGTTATTAGAACACATTATATATATTGTTACTTTCTAATCGTTATTAGAACACATTATATATATTGTTACTTTCTAATCGTTATTAGAACACATTATATATATTGTTACTTTCTAATCGTTATTAGAACACATTATATATATTGTTACTTTCTAATCGAAATCAATATATATATATTGTTACTTTCTAATCGTTATTAGAACACATTATATATATTGTTACTTTCTAATCAACACATTATATATATTGTTACTTTCTAATCGTTATTAGAACACATTATATATATTGTTACTTTCTAATCGTTATTAGAACACATTATATATATTGTTACTTTCTAATCGTTATTAGAACACATTATATATATTGTTACTTTCTAATCGTTATTAGAACACATTATATATATTGTTACTTTCTAATCGTTATTAGAACACATTATATATATTGTTACTTTCTAATCGTTATTAGAACACATTATATATATTGTTACTTTCTAATCGTTATTAGAACACATTATATATATTGTTACTTAATCGTTATTAGAACACATTATATATATTGTTACTTTCTAATCGTTATTAGAACACATTATATATATTGTTACTTTCTAATCGTTATTAGAACACATTATATATATTGTTACTTTCTAATCGTTATTAGAACACATTATATATATTGTTACTTTCTAATCGTTATTAGAACACATATATATATTGTTACTTTCTAATCGTTATTAGAACACATTATATATATTGTTACTTTCTAATCGTTATTAGAACACATTATATATATTGTTACTTTCTAATCGTTATTAGAACACACATATATATATTGTTACTTTCTAATCGTTATTAGAACACATTATATATATTGTTACTTTCTAATCGTTATTAGAACACATTATATATATTGTTACTTTCTAATCGTTATTAGAACACATTTATATATTGTTACTTTCTAATCGTTATTAGAACACATTATATATATTGTTACTTTCTAATCGTTATTAGAACACATTATATATATTGTTACTTTCTAATCGTTATTAGAACACATTATATATATTGTTACTTTCTAATCGTTATTAGAACACATTATATATATTGTTACTTTCTAATCGTTATTAGAACACATTATATATATTGTTACTTTCTAATCGTTATTAGAACACATTATATATATTGTTACTTTCTAATCGTTATTAGAACACATTATATATATTGTTACTTTCTAATCGTTATTAGAACACATTATATATATTGTTACTTTCTAATCGTTATTAGAACACATTATATATATTGTTACTTTCTAATCGTTATTAGAACACATTATATATATTGTTACTTTCTAATCGTTATTAGAACACATTATATATATTGTTACTTTCTAATCGTTATTAGAACACATTATATATATTGTTACTTTCTAATCGTTATTAGAACACATTATATATATTGTTACTTTCTAATCGTTATTAGAACACATTATATATATTGTTACTTTCTAATCGTTATTAGAACACATTATATATATTGTTACTTTCTAATCGTTATTAGAACACATTATATATATTGTTACTTTCTAATCGTTATTAGAACACATTATATATATTGTTACTTTCTAATCGTTATTAGAACACATTATATATATTGTTACTTTCTAATCGTTATTAGAACACATTATATATATTGTTACTTTCTAATCGTTATTAGAACACATTATATATATTGTTACTTTCTAATCGTTATTAGAACACATTATATATATTGTTACTTTCTAATCGTTATTAGAACACATTATATATATTGTTACTTTCTAATCGTTATTAGAACACATTATATATATTGTTACTTTCTAATCGTTATTAGAACACATTATATATATTGTTACTTTCTAATCGTTATTAGAACACATTATATATATTGTTACTTTCTAATCGTTATTAGAACACATTATATATATTGTTACTTTCTAATCGTTATTAGAACACATTATATATATTGTTACTTTCTAATCGTTATTAGAACACATTATATATATTGTTACTTTCTAATCGTTATTAGAACACATTATATATATTGTTACTTTCTAATCGTTATTAGAACACATTATATATATTGTTACTTTCTAATCGTTATTAGAACACATTATATATATTGTTACTTTCTAATCGTTATTAGAACACATTATATATATTGTTACTTTCTAATCGTTATTAGAACACATTATATATATTGTTACTTTCTAATCGTTATTAGAACACATTATATATATTGTTACTTTCTAATCGTTATTAGAACACATTATATATATTGTTACTTTCTAATCGTTATTAGAACACATTATATATATTGTTACTTTCTAATCGTTATTAGAACACATTATATATATTGTTACTTTCTAATCGTTATTAGAACACATTATATATATTGTTACTTTCTAATCGTTATTAGAACACATTATATATATTGTTACTTTCTAATCGTTATTAGAACACATTATATATATTGTTACTTTCTAATCGTTATTAGAACACATTATATATATTGTTACTTTCTAATCGTTATTAGAACACATTATATATATTGTTACTTTCTAATCGTTATTAGAACACATTATATATATTGTTACTTTCTAATCGTTATTAGAACACATTATATATATTGTTACTTTCTAATCGTTATTAGAACACATTATATATATTGTTACTTTCTAATCGTTATTAGAACACATTATATATATTGTTACTTTCTAATCGTTATTAGAACACATTATATATATTGTTACTTTCTAATCGTTATTAGAACACATTATATATATTGTTACTTTCTAATCGTTATTAGAACACATTATATATATTGTTACTTTCTAATCGTTATTAGAACACATTATATATATTGTTACTTTCTAATCGTTATTAGAACACATTATATATATTGTTACTTTCTAATCGTTATTAGAACACATTATATATATTGTTACTTTCTAATCGTTATTAGAACACATTATATATATTGTTACTTTCTAATCGTTATTAGAACACATTATATATATTGTTACTTTCTAATCGTTATTAGAACACATTATATATATTGTTACTTTCTAATCGTTATTAGAACACATTATATATATTGTTACTTTCTAATCGTTATTAGAACACATTATATATATTGTTACTTTCTAATCGTTATTAGAACACATTATATATATTGTTACTTTCTAATCGTTATTAGAACACATTATATATATTGTTACTTTCTAATCGTTATTAGAACACATTATATATATTGTTACTTTCTAATCGTTATTAGAACACATTATATATATTGTTACTTTCTAATCGTTATTAGAACACATTATATATATTGTTACTTTCTAATCGTTATTAGAACACATTATATATATTGTTACTTTCTAATCGTTATTAGAACACATTATATATATTGTTACTTTCTAATCGTTATTAGAACACATTATATATATTGTTACTTTCTAATCGTTATTAGAACACATTATATATATTGTTACTTTCTAATCGTTATTAGAACACATTATATATATTGTTACTTTCTAATCGTTATTAGAACACATTATATATATTGTTACTTTCTAATCGTTATTAGAACACATTATATATATTGTTACTTTCTAATCGTTATTAGAACACATTATATATATTGTTACTTTCTAATCGTTATTAGAACACATTATATATATTGTTACTTTCTAATCGTTATTAGAACACATTATATATATTGTTACTTTCTAATCGTTATTAGAACACATTATATATATTGTTACTTTCTAATCGTTATTAGAACACATTATATATATTGTTACTTTCTAATCGTTATTAGAACACATTATATATATTGTTACTTTCTAATCGTTATTAGAACACATTATATATATTGTTACTTTCTAATCGTTATTAGAACACATTATATATATTGTTACTTTCTAATCGTTATTAGAACACATTATATATATTGTTACTTTCTAATCGTTATTAGAACACATTATATATATTGTTACTTTCTAATCGTTATTAGAACACATTATATATATTGTTACTTTCTAATCGTTATTAGAACACATTATATATATTGTTACTTTCTAATCGTTATTAGAACACATTATATATATTGTTACTTTCTAATCGTTATTAGAACACATTATATATATTGTTACTTTCTAATCGTTATTAGAACACATTATATATATTGTTACTTTCTAATCGTTATTAGAACACATTATATATATTGTTACTTTCTAATCGTTATTAGAACACATTATATATATTGTTACTTTCTAATCGTTATTAGAACACATTATATATATTGTTACTTTCTAATCGTTATTAGAACACATTATATATATTGTTACTTTCTAATCGTTATTAGAACACATTATATATATTGTTACTTTCTAATCGTTATTAGAACACATTATATATATTGTTACTTTCTAATCGTTATTAGAACACATTATATATATTGTTACTTTCTAATCGTTATTAGAACACATTATATATATTGTTACTTTCTAATCGTTATTAGAACACATTATATATATTGTTACTTTCTAATCGTTATTAGAACACATTATATATATTGTTACTTTCTAATCGTTATTAGAACACATTATATATATTGTTACTTTCTAATCGTTATTAGAACACATTATATATATTGTTACTTTCTAATCGTTATTAGAACACATTATATATATTGTTACTTTCTAATCGTTATTAGAACACATTATATATATTGTTACTTTCTAATCGTTATTAGAACACATTATATATATTGTTACTTTCTAATCGTTATTAGAACACATTATATATATTGTTACTTTCTAATCGTTATTAGAACACATTATATATATTGTTACTTTCTAATCGTTATTAGAACACATTATATATATTGTTACTTTCTAATCGTTATTAGAACACATTATATATATTGTTACTTTCTAATCGTTATTAGAACACATTATATATATTGTTACTTTCTAATCGTTATTAGAACACATTATATATATTGTTACTTTCTAATCGTTATTAGAACACATTATATATATTGTTACTTTCTAATCGTTATTAGAACACATTATATATATTGTTACTTTCTAATCGTTATTAGAACACATTATATATATTGTTACTTTCTAATCGTTATTAGAACACATTATATATATTGTTACTTTCTAATCGTTATTAGAACACATTATATATATTGTTACTTTCTAATCGTTATTAGAACACATTATATATATTGTTACTTTCTAATCGTTATTAGAACACATTATATATATTGTTACTTTCTAATCGTTATTAGAACACATTATATATATTGTTACTTTCTAATCGTTATTAGAACACATTATATATATTGTTACTTTCTAATCGTTATTAGAACACATTATATATATTGTTACTTTCTAATCGTTATTAGAACACATTATATATATTGTTACTTTCTAATCGTTATTAGAACACATTATATATATTGTTACTTTCTAATCGTTATTAGAACACATTATATATATTGTTACTTTCTAATCGTTATTAGAACACATTATATATATTGTTACTTTCTAATCGTTATTAGAACACATTATATATATTGTTACTTTCTAATCGTTATTAGAACACATTATATATATTGTTACTTTCTAATCGTTATTAGAACACATTATATATATTGTTACTTTCTAATCGTTATTAGAACACATTATATATATTGTTACTTTCTAATCGTTATTAGAACACATTATATATATTGTTACTTTCTAATCGTTATTAGAACACATTATATATATTGTTACTTTCTAATCGTTATTAGAACACATTATATATATTGTTACTTTCTAATCGTTATTAGAACACATTATATATATTGTTACTTTCTAATCGTTATTAGAACACATTATATATATTGTTACTTTCTAATCGTTATTAGAACACATTATATATATTGTTACTTTCTAATCGTTATTAGAACACATTATATATATTGTTACTTTCTAATCGTTATTAGAACACATTATATATATTGTTACTTTCTAATCGTTATTAGAACACATTATATATATTGTTACTTTCTAATCGTTATTAGAACACATTATATATATTGTTACTTTCTAATCGTTATTAGAACACATTATATATATTGTTACTTTCTAATCGTTATTAGAACACATTATATATATTGTTACTTTCTAATCGTTATTAGAACACATTATATATATTGTTACTTTCTAATCGTTATTAGAACACATTATATATATTGTTACTTTCTAATCGTTATTAGAACACATTATATATATTGTTACTTTCTAATCGTTATTAGAACACATTATATATATTGTTACTTTCTAATCGTTATTAGAACACATTATATATATTGTTACTTTCTAATCGTTATTAGAACACATTATATATATTGTTACTTTCTAATCGTTATTAGAACACATTATATATATTGTTACTTTCTAATCGTTATTAGAACACATTATATATATTGTTACTTTCTAATCGTTATTAGAACACATTATATATATTGTTACTTTCTAATCGTTATTAGAACACATTATATATATTGTTACTTTCTAATCGTTATTAGAACACATTATATATATTGTTACTTTCTAATCGTTATTAGAACACATTATATATATTGTTACTTTCTAATCGTTATTAGAACACATTATATATATTGTTACTTTCTAATCGTTATTAGAACACATTATATATATTGTTACTTTCTAATCGTTATTAGAACACATTATATATATTGTTACTTTCTAATCGTTATTAGAACACATTATATATATTGTTACTTTCTAATCGTTATTAGAACACATTATATATATTGTTACTTTCTAATCGTTATTAGAACACATTATATATATTGTTACTTTCTAATCGTTATTAGAACACATTATATATATTGTTACTTTCTAATCGTTATTAGAACACATTATATATATTGTTACTTTCTAATCGTTATTAGAACACATTATATATATTGTTACTTTCTAATCGTTATTAGAACACATTATATATATTGTTACTTTCTAATCGTTATTAGAACACATTATATATATTGTTACTTTCTAATCGTTATTAGAACACATTATATATATTGTTACTTTCTAATCGTTATTAGAACACATTATATATATTGTTACTTTCTAATCGTTATTAGAACACATTATATATATTGTTACTTTCTAATCGTTATTAGAACACATTATATATATTGTTACTTTCTAATCGTTATTAGAACACATTATATATATTGTTACTTTCTAATCGTTATTAGAACACATTATATATATTGTTACTTTCTAATCGTTATTAGAACACATTATATATATTGTTACTTTCTAATCGTTATTAGAACACATTATATATATTGTTACTTTCTAATCGTTATTAGAACACATTATATATATTGTTACTTTCTAATCGTTATTAGAACACATTATATATATTGTTACTTTCTAATCGTTATTAGAACACATTATATATATTGTTACTTTCTAATCGTTATTAGAACACATTATATATATTGTTACTTTCTAATCGTTATTAGAACACATTATATATATTGTTACTTTCTAATCGTTATTAGAACACATTATATATATTGTTACTTTCTAATCGTTATTAGAACACATTATATATATTGTTACTTTCTAATCGTTATTAGAACACATTATATATATTGTTACTTTCTAATCGTTATTAGAACACATTATATATATTGTTACTTTCTAATCGTTATTAGAACACATTATATATATTGTTACTTTCTAATCGTTATTAGAACACATTATATATATTGTTACTTTCTAATCGTTATTAGAACACATTATATATATTGTTACTTTCTAATCGTTATTAGAACACATTATATATATTGTTACTTTCTAATCGTTATTAGAACACATTATATATATTGTTACTTTCTAATCGTTATTAGAACACATTATATATATTGTTACTTTCTAATCGTTATTAGAACACATTATATATATTGTTACTTTCTAATCGTTATTAGAACACATTATATATATTGTTACTTTCTAATCGTTATTAGAACACATTATATATATTGTTACTTTCTAATCGTTATTAGAACACATTATATATATTGTTACTTTCTAATCGTTATTAGAACACATTATATATATTGTTACTTTCTAATCGTTATTAGAACACATTATATATATTGTTACTTTCTAATCGTTATTAGAACACATTATATATATTGTTACTTTCTAATCGTTATTAGAACACATTATATATATTGTTACTTTCTAATCGTTATTAGAACACATTATATATATTGTTACTTTCTAATCGTTATTAGAACACATTATATATATTGTTACTTTCTAATCGTTATTAGAACACATTATATATATTGTTACTTTCTAATCGTTATTAGAACACATTATATATATTGTTACTTTCTAATCGTTATTAGAACACATTATATATATTGTTACTTTCTAATCGTTATTAGAACACATTATATATATTGTTACTTTCTAATCGTTATTAGAACACATTATATATATTGTTACTTTCTAATCGTTATTAGAACACATTATATATATTGTTACTTTCTAATCGTTATTAGAACACATTATATATATTGTTACTTTCTAATCGTTATTAGAACACATTATATATATTGTTACTTTCTAATCGTTATTAGAACACATTATATATATTGTTACTTTCTAATCGTTATTAGAACACATTATATATATTGTTACTTTCTAATCGTTATTAGAACACATTATATATATTGTTACTTTCTAATCGTTATTAGAACACATTATATATATTGTTACTTTCTAATCGTTATTAGAACACATTATATATATTGTTACTTTCTAATCGTTATTAGAACACATTATATATATTGTTACTTTCTAATCGTTATTAGAACACATTATATATATTGTTACTTTCTAATCGTTATTAGAACACATTATATATATTGTTACTTTCTAATCGTTATTAGAACACATTATATATATTGTTACTTTCTAATCGTTATTAGAACACATTATATATATTGTTACTTTCTAATCGTTATTAGAACACATTATATATATTGTTACTTTCTAATCGTTATTAGAACACATTATATATATTGTTACTTTCTAATCGTTATTAGAACACATTATATATATTGTTACTTTCTAATCGTTATTAGAACACATTATATATATTGTTACTTTCTAATCGTTATTAGAACACATTATATATATTGTTACTTTCTAATCGTTATTAGAACACATTATATATATTGTTACTTTCTAATCGTTATTAGAACACATTATATATATTGTTACTTTCTAATCGTTATTAGAACACATTATATATATTGTTACTTTCTAATCGTTATTAGAACACATTATATATATTGTTACTTTCTAATCGTTATTAGAACACATTATATATATTGTTACTTTCTAATCGTTATTAGAACACATTATATATATTGTTACTTTCTAATCGTTATTAGAACACATTATATATATTGTTACTTTCTAATCGTTATTAGAACACATTATATATATTGTTACTTTCTAATCGTTATTAGAACACATTATATATATTGTTACTTTCTAATCGTTATTAGAACACATTATATATATTGTTACTTTCTAATCGTTATTAGAACACATTATATATATTGTTACTTTCTAATCGTTATTAGAACACATTATATATATTGTTACTTTCTAATCGTTATTAGAACACATTATATATATTGTTACTTTCTAATCGTTATTAGAACACATTATATATATTGTTACTTTCTAATCGTTATTAGAACACATTATATATATTGTTACTTTCTAATCGTTATTAGAACACATTATATATATTGTTACTTTCTAATCGTTATTAGAACACATTATATATATTGTTACTTTCTAATCGTTATTAGAACACATTATATATATTGTTACTTTCTAATCGTTATTAGAACACATTATATATATTGTTACTTTCTAATCGTTATTAGAACACATTATATATATTGTTACTTTCTAATCGTTATTAGAACACATTATATATATTGTTACTTTCTAATCGTTATTAGAACACATTATATATATTGTTACTTTCTAATCGTTATTAGAACACATTATATATATTGTTACTTTCTAATCGTTATTAGAACACATTATATATATTGTTACTTTCTAATCGTTATTAGAACACATTATATATATTGTTACTTTCTAATCGTTATTAGAACACATTATATATATTGTTACTTTCTAATCGTTATTAGAACACATTATATATATTGTTACTTTCTAATCGTTATTAGAACACATTATATATATTGTTACTTTCTAATCGTTATTAGAACACATTATATATATTGTTACTTTCTAATCGTTATTAGAACACATTATATATATTGTTACTTTCTAATCGTTATTAGAACACATTATATATATTGTTACTTTCTAATCGTTATTAGAACACATTATATATATTGTTACTTTCTAATCGTTATTAGAACACATTATATATATTGTTACTTTCTAATCGTTATTAGAACACATTATATATATTGTTACTTTCTAATCGTTATTAGAACACATTATATATATTGTTACTTTCTAATCGTTATTAGAACACATTATATATATTGTTACTTTCTAATCGTTATTAGAACACATTATATATATTGTTACTTTCTAATCGTTATTAGAACACATTATATATATTGTTACTTTCTAATCGTTATTAGAACACATTATATATATTGTTACTTTCTAATCGTTATTAGAACACATTATATATATTGTTACTTTCTAATCGTTATTAGAACACATTATATATATTGTTACTTTCTAATCGTTATTAGAACACATTATATATATTGTTACTTTCTAATCGTTATTAGAACACATTATATATATTGTTACTTTCTAATCGTTATTAGAACACATTATATATATTGTTACTTTCTAATCGTTATTAGAACACATTATATATATTGTTACTTTCTAATCGTTATTAGAACACATTATATATATTGTTACTTTCTAATCGTTATTAGAACACATTATATATATTGTTACTTTCTAATCGTTATTAGAACACATTATATATATTGTTACTTTCTAATCGTTATTAGAACACATTATATATATTGTTACTTTCTAATCGTTATTAGAACACATTATATATATTGTTACTTTCTAATCGTTATTAGAACACATTATATATATTGTTACTTTCTAATCGTTATTAGAACACATTATATATATTGTTACTTTCTAATCGTTATTAGAACACATTATATATATTGTTACTTTCTAATCGTTATTAGAACACATTATATATATTGTTACTTTCTAATCGTTATTAGAACACATTATATATATTGTTACTTTCTAATCGTTATTAGAACACATTATATATATTGTTACTTTCTAATCGTTATTAGAACACATTATATATATTGTTACTTTCTAATCGTTATTAGAACACATTATATATATTGTTACTTTCTAATCGTTATTAGAACACATTATATATATTGTTACTTTCTAATCGTTATTAGAACACATTATATATATTGTTACTTTCTAATCGTTATTAGAACACATTATATATATTGTTACTTTCTAATCGTTATTAGAACACATTATATATATTGTTACTTTCTAATCGTTATTAGAACACATTATATATATTGTTACTTTCTAATCGTTATTAGAACACATTATATATATTGTTACTTTCTAATCGTTATTAGAACACATTATATATATTGTTACTTTCTAATCGTTATTAGAACACATTATATATATTGTTACTTTCTAATCGTTATTAGAACACATTATATATATTGTTACTTTCTAATCGTTATTAGAACACATTATATATATTGTTACTTTCTAATCGTTATTAGAACACATTATATATATTGTTACTTTCTAATCGTTATTAGAACACATTATATATATTGTTACTTTCTAATCGTTATTAGAACACATTATATATATTGTTACTTTCTAATCGTTATTAGAACACATTATATATATTGTTACTTTCTAATCGTTATTAGAACACATTATATATATTGTTACTTTCTAATCGTTATTAGAACACATTATATATATTGTTACTTTCTAATCGTTATTAGAACACATTATATATATTGTTACTTTCTAATCGTTATTAGAACACATTATATATATTGTTACTTTCTAATCGTTATTAGAACACATTATATATATTGTTACTTTCTAATCGTTATTAGAACACATTATATATATTGTTACTTTCTAATCGTTATTAGAACACATTATATATATTGTTACTTTCTAATCGTTATTAGAACACATTATATATATTGTTACTTTCTAATCGTTATTAGAACACATTATATATATTGTTACTTTCTAATCGTTATTAGAACACATTATATATATTGTTACTTTCTAATCGTTATTAGAACACATTATATATATTGTTACTTTCTAATCGTTATTAGAACACATTATATATATTGTTACTTTCTAATCGTTATTAGAACACATTATATATATTGTTACTTTCTAATCGTTATTAGAACACATTATATATATTGTTACTTTCTAATCGTTATTAGAACACATTATATATATTGTTACTTTCTAATCGTTATTAGAACACATTATATATATTGTTACTTTCTAATCGTTATTAGAACACATTATATATATTGTTACTTTCTAATCGTTATTAGAACACATTATATATATTGTTACTTTCTAATCGTTATTAGAACACATTATATATATTGTTACTTTCTAATCGTTATTAGAACACATTATATATATTGTTACTTTCTAATCGTTATTAGAACACATTATATATATTGTTACTTTCTAATCGTTATTAGAACACATTATATATATTGTTACTTTCTAATCGTTATTAGAACACATTATATATATTGTTACTTTCTAATCGTTATTAGAACACATTATATATATTGTTACTTTCTAATCGTTATTAGAACACATTATATATATTGTTACTTTCTAATCGTTATTAGAACACATTATATATATTGTTACTTTCTAATCGTTATTAGAACACATTATATATATTGTTACTTTCTAATCGTTATTAGAACACATTATATATATTGTTACTTTCTAATCGTTATTAGAACACATTATATATATTGTTACTTTCTAATCGTTATTAGAACACATTATATATATTGTTACTTTCTAATCGTTATTAGAACACATTATATATATTGTTACTTTCTAATCGTTATTAGAACACATTATATATATTGTTACTTTCTAATCGTTATTAGAACACATTATATATATTGTTACTTTCTAATCGTTATTAGAACACATTATATATATTGTTACTTTCTAATCGTTATTAGAACACATTATATATATTGTTACTTTCTAATCGTTATTAGAACACATTATATATATTGTTACTTTCTAATCGTTATTAGAACACATTATATATATTGTTACTTTCTAATCGTTATTAGAACACATTATATATATTGTTACTTTCTAATCGTTATTAGAACACATTATATATATTGTTACTTTCTAATCGTTATTAGAACACATTATATATATTGTTACTTTCTAATCGTTATTAGAACACATTATATATATTGTTACTTTCTAATCGTTATTAGAACACATTATATATATTGTTACTTTCTAATCGTTATTAGAACACATTATATATATTGTTACTTTCTAATCGTTATTAGAACACATTATATATATTGTTACTTTCTAATCGTTATTAGAACACATTATATATATTGTTACTTTCTAATCGTTATTAGAACACATTATATATATTGTTACTTTCTAATCGTTATTAGAACACATTATATATATTGTTACTTTCTAATCGTTATTAGAACACATTATATATATTGTTACTTTCTAATCGTTATTAGAACACATTATATATATTGTTACTTTCTAATCGTTATTAGAACACATTATATATATTGTTACTTTCTAATCGTTATTAGAACACATTATATATATTGTTACTTTCTAATCGTTATTAGAACACATTATATATATTGTTACTTTCTAATCGTTATTAGAACACATTATATATATTGTTACTTTCTAATCGTTATTAGAACACATTATATATATTGTTACTTTCTAATCGTTATTAGAACACATTATATATATTGTTACTTTCTAATCGTTATTAGAACACATTATATATATTGTTACTTTCTAATCGTTATTAGAACACATTATATATATTGTTACTTTCTAATCGTTATTAGAACACATTATATATATTGTTACTTTCTAATCGTTATTAGAACACATTATATATATTGTTACTTTCTAATCGTTATTAGAACACATTATATATATTGTTACTTTCTAATCGTTATTAGAACACATTATATATATTGTTACTTTCTAATCGTTATTAGAACACATTATATATATTGTTACTTTCTAATCGTTATTAGAACACATTATATATATTGTTACTTTCTAATCGTTATTAGAACACATTATATATATTGTTACTTTCTAATCGTTATTAGAACACATTATATATATTGTTACTTTCTAATCGTTATTAGAACACATTATATATATTGTTACTTTCTAATCGTTATTAGAACACATTATATATATTGTTACTTTCTAATCGTTATTAGAACACATTATATATATTGTTACTTTCTAATCGTTATTAGAACACATTATATATATTGTTACTTTCTAATCGTTATTAGAACACATTATATATATTGTTACTTTCTAATCGTTATTAGAACACATTATATATATTGTTACTTTCTAATCGTTATTAGAACACATTATATATATTGTTACTTTCTAATCGTTATTAGAACACATTATATATATTGTTACTTTCTAATCGTTATTAGAACACATTATATATATTGTTACTTTCTAATCGTTATTAGAACACATTATATATATTGTTACTTTCTAATCGTTATTAGAACACATTATATATATTGTTACTTTCTAATCGTTATTAGAACACATTATATATATTGTTACTTTCTAATCGTTATTAGAACACATTATATATATTGTTACTTTCTAATCGTTATTAGAACACATTATATATATTGTTACTTTCTAATCGTTATTAGAACACATTATATATATTGTTACTTTCTAATCGTTATTAGAACACATTATATATATTGTTACTTTCTAATCGTTATTAGAACACATTATATATATTGTTACTTTCTAATCGTTATTAGAACACATTATATATATTGTTACTTTCTAATCGTTATTAGAACACATTATATATATTGTTACTTTCTAATCGTTATTAGAACACATTATATATATTGTTACTTTCTAATCGTTATTAGAACACATTATATATATTGTTACTTTCTAATCGTTATTAGAACACATTATATATATTGTTACTTTCTAATCGTTATTAGAACACATTATATATATTGTTACTTTCTAATCGTTATTAGAACACATTATATATATTGTTACTTTCTAATCGTTATTAGAACACATTATATATATTGTTACTTTCTAATCGTTATTAGAACACATTATATATATTGTTACTTTCTAATCGTTATTAGAACACATTATATATATTGTTACTTTCTAATCGTTATTAGAACACATTATATATATTGTTACTTTCTAATCGTTATTAGAACACATTATATATATTGTTACTTTCTAATCGTTATTAGAACACATTATATATATTGTTACTTTCTAATCGTTATTAGAACACATTATATATATTGTTACTTTCTAATCGTTATTAGAACACATTATATATATTGTTACTTTCTAATCGTTATTAGAACACATTATATATATTGTTACTTTCTAATCGTTATTAGAACACATTATATATATTGTTACTTTCTAATCGTTATTAGAACACATTATATATATTGTTACTTTCTAATCGTTATTAGAACACATTATATATATTGTTACTTTCTAATCGTTATTAGAACACATTATATATATTGTTACTTTCTAATCGTTATTAGAACACATTATATATATTGTTACTTTCTAATCGTTATTAGAAC
Organism: Tachypleus tridentatus; assembly: GCF_004210375.1. Classification (NCBI taxonomy): domain Eukaryota; kingdom Metazoa; phylum Arthropoda; class Merostomata; order Xiphosura; family Limulidae; genus Tachypleus; species Tachypleus tridentatus. Next base: position 47,442,925 of record NC_134832.1, read on the forward strand.
ACATTATATATATTGTTACTTTCTAATCGTTATTAGAACACATTATATATATTGTTACTTTCTAATCGTTATTAGAACACATTATATATATTGTTACTTTCTAATCGTTATTAGAACACATTATATATATTGTTACTTTCTAATCGTTATTAGAACACATTATATATATTGTTACTTTCTAATCGTTATTAGAACACATTATATATATTGTTACTTTCTAATCGTTATTAGAACACATTATATATATTGTTACTTTCTAATCGTTATTAGAACACATTATATATATTGTTACTTTCTAATCGTTATTAGAACACATTATATATATTGTTACTTTCTAATCGTTATTAGAACACATTATATATATTGTTACTTTCTAATCGTTATTAGAACACATTATATATATTGTTACTTTCTAATCGTTATTAGAACACATTATATATATTGTTACTTTCTAATCGTTATTAGAACACATTATATATATTGTTACTTTCTAATCGTTATTAGAACACATTATATATATTGTTACTTTCTAATCGTTATTAGAACACATTATATATATTGTTACTTTCTAATCGTTATTAGAACACATTATATATATTGTTACTTTCTAATCGTTATTAGAACACATTATATATATTGTTACTTTCTAATCGTTATTAGAACACATTATATATATTGTTACTTTCTAATCGTTATTAGAACACATTATATATATTGTTACTTTCTAATCGTTATTAGAACACATTATATATATTGTTACTTTCTAATCGTTATTAGAACACATTATATATATTGTTACTTTCTAATCGTTATTAGAACACATTATATATATTGTTACTTTCTAATCGTTATTAGAACACATTATATATATTGTTACTTTCTAATCGTTATTAGAACACATTATATATATTGTTACTTTCTAATCGTTATTAGAACACATTATATATATTGTTACTTTCTAATCGTTATTAGAACACATTATATATATTGTTACTTTCTAATCGTTATTAGAACACATTATATATATTGTTACTTTCTAATCGTTATTAGAACACATTATATATATTGTTACTTTCTAATCGTTATTAGAACACATTATATATATTGTTACTTTCTAATCGTTATTAGAACACATTATATATATTGTTACTTTCTAATCGTTATTAGAACACATTATATATATTGTTACTTTCTAATCGTTATTAGAACACATTATATATATTGTTACTTTCTAATCGTTATTAGAACACATTATATATATTGTTACTTTCTAATCGTTATTAGAACACATTATATATATTGTTACTTTCTAATCGTTATTAGAACACATTATATATATTGTTACTTTCTAATCGTTATTAGAACACATTATATATATTGTTACTTTCTAATCGTTATTAGAACACATTATATATATTGTTACTTTCTAATCGTTATTAGAACACATTATATATATTGTTACTTTCTAATCGTTATTAGAACACATTATATATATTGTTACTTTCTAATCGTTATTAGAACACATTATATATATTGTTACTTTCTAATCGTTATTAGAACACATTATATATATTGTTACTTTCTAATCGTTATTAGAACACATTATATATATTGTTACTTTCTAATCGTTATTAGAACACATTATATATATTGTTACTTTCTAATCGTTATTAGAACACATTATATATATTGTTACTTTCTAATCGTTATTAGAACACATTATATATATTGTTACTTTCTAATCGTTATTAGAACACATTATATATATTGTTACTTTCTAATCGTTATTAGAACACATTATATATATTGTTACTTTCTAATCGTTATTAGAACACATTATATATATTGTTACTTTCTAATCGTTATTAGAACACATTATATATATTGTTACTTTCTAATCGTTATTAGAACACATTATATATATTGTTACTTTCTAATCGTTATTAGAACACATTATATATATTGTTACTTTCTAATCGTTATTAGAACACATTATATATATTGTTACTTTCTAATCGTTATTAGAACACATTATATATATTGTTACTTTCTAATCGTTATTAGAACACATTATATATATTGTTACTTTCTAATCGTTATTAGAACACATTATATATATTGTTACTTTCTAATCGTTATTAGAACACATTATATATATTGTTACTTTCTAATCGTTATTAGAACACATTATATATATTGTTACTTTCTAATCGTTATTAGAACACATTATATATATTGTTACTTTCTAATCGTTATTAGAACACATTATATATATTGTTACTTTCTAATCGTTATTAGAACACATTATATATATTGTTACTTTCTAATCGTTATTAGAACACATTATATATATTGTTACTTTCTAATCGTTATTAGAACACATTATATATATTGTTACTTTCTAATCGTTATTAGAACACATTATATATATTGTTACTTTCTAATCGTTATTAGAACACATTATATATATTGTTACTTTCTAATCGTTATTAGAACACATTATATATATTGTTACTTTCTAATCGTTATTAGAACACATTATATATATTGTTACTTTCTAATCGTTATTAGAACACATTATATATATTGTTACTTTCTAATCGTTATTAGAACACATTATATATATTGTTACTTTCTAATCGTTATTAGAACACATTATATATATTGTTACTTTCTAATCGTTATTAGAACACATTATATATATTGTTACTTTCTAATCGTTATTAGAACACATTATATATATTGTTACTTTCTAATCGTTATTAGAACACATTATATATATTGTTACTTTCTAATCGTTATTAGAACACATTATATATATTGTTACTTTCTAATCGTTATTAGAACACATTATATATATTGTTACTTTCTAATCGTTATTAGAACACATTATATATATTGTTACTTTCTAATCGTTATTAGAACACATTATATATATTGTTACTTTCTAATCGTTATTAGAACACATTATATATATTGTTACTTTCTAATCGTTATTAGAACACATTATATATATTGTTACTTTCTAATCGTTATTAGAACACATTATATATATTGTTACTTTTAGAACACATTATATATATTGTTACTTTCTAATCGTTATTAGAACACATTATATATATTGTTACTTTCTAATCGTTATTAGAACACATTATATATATTGATCGTTATTAGAACACATTATATATATTGTTACTTTCTAATCGTTATTAGAACACATTATATATATTGTTACTTTCTAATCGTTATTAGAACACATTATATATATTGTTACTTTCTAATCGTTATTAGAACACATTATATATATTGTTACTTTCTAATCGTTATTAGAACACATTATATATATTGTTACTTTCTAATCGTTATTAGAACACATTATATATATTGTTACTTTCTAATCGTTATTAGAACACATTATATATATTGTTACTTTCTAATCGTTATTAGAACACATTATATATATTGTTACTTTCTAATCGTTATTAGAACACATTATATATATTGTTACTTTCTAATCGTTATTAGAACACATTATATATATTGTTACTTTCTAATCGTTATTAGAACACATTATATATATTGTTACTTTCTAATCGTTATTAGAACACATTATATATATTGTTACTTTCTAATCGTTATTAGAACACATTATATATATTGTTACTTTCTAATCGTTATTAGAACACATTATATATATTGTTACTTTCTAATCGTTATTAGAACACATTATATATATTGTTACTTTCTAATCGTTATTAGAACACATTATATATATTGTTACTTTCTAATCGTTATTAGAACACATTATATATATTGTTACTTTCTAATCGTTATTAGAACACATTATATATATTGTTACTTTCTAATCGTTATTAGAACACATTATATATATTGTTACTTTCTAATCGTTATTAGAACACATTATATATATTGTTACTTTCTAATCGTTATTAGAACACATTATATATATTGTTACTTTCTAATCGTTATTAGAACACATTATATATATTGTTACTTTCTAATCGTTATTAGAACACATTATATATATTGTTACTTTCTAATCGTTATTAGAACACATTATATATATTGTTACTTTCTAATCGTTATTAGAACACATTATATATATTGTTACTTTCTAATCGTTATTAGAACACATTATATATATTGTTACTTTCTAATCGTTATTAGAACACATTATATATATTGTTACTTTCTAATCGTTATTAGAACACATTATATATATTGTTACTTTCTAATCGTTATTAGAACACATTATATATATTGTTACTTTCTAATCGTTATTAGAACACATTATATATATTGTTACTTTCTAATCGTTATTAGAACACATTATATATATTGTTACTTTCTAATCGTTATTAGAACACATTATATATATTGTTACTTTCTAATCGTTATTAGAACACATTATATATATTGTTACTTTCTAATCGTTATTAGAACACATTATATATATTGTTACTTTCTAATCGTTATTAGAACACATTATATATATTGTTACTTTCTAATCGTTATTAGAACACATTATATATATTGTTACTTTCTAATCGTTATTAGAACACATTATATATATTGTTACTTTCTAATCGTTATTAGAACACATTATATATATTGTTACTTTCTAATCGTTATTAGAACACATTATATATATTGTTACTTTCTAATCGTTATTAGAACACATTATATATATTGTTACTTTCTAATCGTTATTAGAACACATTATATATATTGTTACTTTCTAATCGTTATTAGAACACATTATATATATTGTTACTTTCTAATCGTTATTAGAACACATTATATATATTGTTACTTTCTAATCGTTATTAGAACACATTATATATATTGTTACTTTCTAATCGTTATTAGAACACATTATATATATTGTTACTTTCTAATCGTTATTAGAACACATTATATATATTGTTACTTTCTAATCGTTATTAGAACACATTATATATATTGTTACTTTCTAATCGTTATTAGAACACATTATATATATTGTTACTTTCTAATCGTTATTAGAACACATTATATATATTGTTACTTTCTAATCGTTATTAGAACACATTATATATATTGTTACTTTCTAATCGTTATTAGAACACATTATATATATTGTTACTTTCTAATCGTTATTAGAACACATTATATATATTGTTACTTTCTAATCGTTATTAGAACACATTATATATATTGTTACTTTCTAATCGTTATTAGAACACATTATATATATTGTTACTTTCTAATCGTTATTAGAACACATTATATATATTGTTACTTTCTAATCGTTATTAGAACACATTATATATATTGTTACTTTCTAATCGTTATTAGAACACATTATATATATTGTTACTTTCTAATCGTTATTAGAACACATTATATATATTGTTACTTTCTAATCGTTATTAGAACACATTATATATATTGTTACTTTCTAATCGTTATTAGAACACATTATATATATTGTTACTTTCTAATCGTTATTAGAACACATTATATATATTGTTACTTTCTAATCGTTATTAGAACACATTATATATATTGTTACTTTCTAATCGTTATTAGAACACATTATATATATTGTTACTTTCTAATCGTTATTAGAACACATTATATATATTGTTACTTTCTAATCGTTATTAGAACACATTATATATATTGTTACTTTCTAATCGTTATTAGAACACATTATATATATTGTTACTTTCTAATCGTTATTAGAACACATTATATATATTGTTACTTTCTAATCGTTATTAGAACACATTATATATATTGTTACTTTCTAATCGTTATTAGAACACATTATATATATTGTTACTTTCTAATCGTTATTAGAACACATTATATATATTGTTACTTTCTAATCGTTATTAGAACACATTATATATATTGTTACTTTCTAATCGTTATTAGAACACATTATATATATTGTTACTTTCTAATCGTTATTAGAACACATTATATATATTGTTACTTTCTAATCGTTATTAGAACACATTATATATATTGTTACTTTCTAATCGTTATTAGAACACATTATATATATTGTTACTTTCTAATCGTTATTAGAACACATTATATATATTGTTACTTTCTAATCGTTATTAGAACACATTATATATATTGTTACTTTCTAATCGTTATTAGAACACATTATATATATTGTTACTTTCTAATCGTTATTAGAACACATTATATATATTGTTACTTTCTAATCGTTATTAGAACACATTATATATATTGTTACTTTCTAATCGTTATTAGAACACATTATATATATTGTTACTTTCTAATCGTTATTAGAACACATTATATATATTGTTACTTTCTAATCGTTATTAGAACACATTATATATATTGTTACTTTCTAATCGTTATTAGAACACATTATATATATTGTTACTTTCTAATCGTTATTAGAACACATTATATATATTGTTACTTTCTAATCGTTATTAGAACACATTATATATATTGTTACTTTCTAATCGTTATTAGAACACATTATATATATTGTTACTTTCTAATCGTTATTAGAACACATTATATATATTGTTACTTTCTAATCGTTATTAGAACACATTATATATATTGTTACTTTCTAATCGTTATTAGAACACATTATATATATTGTTACTTTCTAATCGTTATTAGAACACATTATATATATTGTTACTTTCTAATCGTTATTAGAACACATTATATATATTGTTACTTTCTAATCGTTATTAGAACACATTATATATATTGTTACTTTCTAATCGTTATTAGAACACATTATATATATTGTTACTTTCTAATCGTTATTAGAACACATTATATATATTGTTACTTTCTAATCGTTATTAGAACACATTATATATATTGTTACTTTCTAATCGTTATTAGAACACATTATATATATTGTTACTTTCTAATCGTTATTAGAACACATTATATATATTGTTACTTTCTAATCGTTATTAGAACACATTATATATATTGTTACTTTCTAATCGTTATTAGAACACATTATATATATTGTTACTTTCTAATCGTTATTAGAACACATTATATATATTGTTACTTTCTAATCGTTATTAGAACACATTATATATATTGTTACTTTCTAATCGTTATTAGAACACATTATATATATTGTTACTTTCTAATCGTTATTAGAACACATTATATATATTGTTACTTTCTAATCGTTATTAGAACACATTATATATATTGTTACTTTCTAATCGTTATTAGAACACATTATATATATTGTTACTTTCTAATCGTTATTAGAACACATTATATATATTGTTACTTTCTAATCGTTATTAGAACACATTATATATATTGTTACTTTCTAATCGTTATTAGAACACATTATATATATTGTTACTTTCTAATCGTTATTAGAACACATTATATATATTGTTACTTTCTAATCGTTATTAGAACACATTATATATATTGTTACTTTCTAATCGTTATTAGAACACATTATATATATTGTTACTTTCTAATCGTTATTAGAACACATTATATATATTGTTACTTTCTAATCGTTATTAGAACACATTATATATATTGTTACTTTCTAATCGTTATTAGAACACATTATATATATTGTTACTTTCTAATCGTTATTAGAACACATTATATATATTGTTACTTTCTAATCGTTATTAGAACACATTATATATATTGTTACTTTCTAATCGTTATTAGAACACATTATATATATTGTTACTTTCTAATCGTTATTAGAACACATTATATATATTGTTACTTTCTAATCGTTATTAGAACACATTATATATATTGTTACTTTCTAATCGTTATTAGAACACATTATATATATTGTTACTTTCTAATCGTTATTAGAACACATTATATATATTGTTACTTTCTAATCGTTATTAGAACACATTATATATATTGTTACTTTCTAATCGTTATTAGAACACATTATATATATTGTTACTTTCTAATCGTTATTAGAACACATTATATATATTGTTACTTTCTAATCGTTATTAGAACACATTATATATATTGTTACTTTCTAATCGTTATTAGAACACATTATATATATTGTTACTTTCTAATCGTTATTAGAACACATTATATATATTGTTACTTTCTAATCGTTATTAGAACACATTATATATATTGTTACTTTCTAATCGTTATTAGAACACATTATATATATTGTTACTTTCTAATCGTTATTAGAACACATTATATATATTGTTACTTTCTAATCGTTATTAGAACACATTATATATATTGTTACTTTCTAATCGTTATTAGAACACATTATATATATTGTTACTTTCTAATCGTTATTAGAACACATTATATATATTGTTACTTTCTAATCGTTATTAGAACACATTATATATATTGTTACTTTCTAATCGTTATTAGAACACATTATATATATTGTTACTTTCTAATCGTTATTAGAACACATTATATATATTGTTACTTTCTAATCGTTATTAGAACACATTATATATATTGTTACTTTCTAATCGTTATTAGAACACATTATATATATTGTTACTTTCTAATCGTTATTAGAACACATTATATATATTGTTACTTTCTAATCGTTATTAGAACACATTATATATATTGTTACTTTCTAATCGTTATTAGAACACATTATATATATTGTTACTTTCTAATCGTTATTAGAACACATTATATATATTGTTACTTTCTAATCGTTATTAGAACACATTATATATATTGTTACTTTCTAATCGTTATTAGAACACATTATATATATTGTTACTTTCTAATCGTTATTAGAACACATTATATATATTGTTACTTTCTAATCGTTATTAGAACACATTATATATATTGTTACTTTCTAATCGTTATTAGAACACATTATATATATTGTTACTTTCTAATCGTTATTAGAACACATTATATATATTGTTACTTTCTAATCGTTATTAGAACACATTATATATATTGTTACTTTCTAATCGTTATTAGAACACATTATATATATTGTTACTTTCTAATCGTTATTAGAACACATTATATATATTGTTACTTTCTAATCGTTATTAGAACACATTATATATATTGTTACTTTCTAATCGTTATTAGAACACATTATATATATTGTTACTTTCTAATCGTTATTAGAACACATTATATATATTGTTACTTTCTAATCGTTATTAGAACACATTATATATATTGTTACTTTCTAATCGTTATTAGAACACATTATATATATTGTTACTTTCTAATCGTTATTAGAACACATTATATATATTGTTACTTTCTAATCGTTATTAGAACACATTATATATATTGTTACTTTCTAATCGTTATTAGAACACATTATATATATTGTTACTTTCTAATCGTTATTAGAACACATTATATATATTGTTACTTTCTAATCGTTATTAGAACACATTATATATATTGTTACTTTCTAATCGTTATTAGAACACATTATATATATTGTTACTTTCTAATCGTTATTAGAACACATTATATATATTGTTACTTTCTAATCGTTATTAGAACACATTATATATATTGTTACTTTCTAATCGTTATTAGAACACATTATATATATTGTTACTTTCTAATCGTTATTAGAACACATTATATATATTGTTACTTTCTAATCGTTATTAGAACACATTATATATATTGTTACTTTCTAATCGTTATTAGAACACATTATATATATTGTTACTTTCTAATCGTTATTAGAACACATTATATATATTGTTACTTTCTAATCGTTATTAGAACACATTATATATATTGTTACTTTCTAATCGTTATTAGAACACATTATATATATTGTTACTTTCTAATCGTTATTAGAACACATTATATATATTGTTACTTTCTAATCGTTATTAGAACACATTATATATATTGTTACTTTCTAATCGTTATTAGAACACATTATATATATATTGTTACTTTCTAATCGTTATTAGAACACATTATATATATTGTTACTTTCTAATCGTTATTAGAACACATTATATATATTGTTACTTTCTAATCGTTATTAGAACACATTATATATATTGTTACTTTCTAATCGTTATTAGAACACATTATATATATTGTTACTTTCTAATCGTTATTAGAACACATTATATATATTGTTACTTTCTAATCGTTATTAGAACACATTATATATATTGTTACTTTCTAATCGTTATTAGAACACATTATATATATTGTTACTTTCTAATCGTTATTAGAACACATTATATATATTGTTACTTTCTAATCGTTATTAGAACACATTATATATATTGTTACTTTCTAATCGTTATTAGAACACATTATATATATTGTTACTTTCTAATCGTTATTAGAACACATTATATATATTGTTACTTTCTAATCGTTATTAGAACACATTATATATATTGTTACTTTCTAATCGTTATTAGAACACATTATATATATTGTTACTTTCTAATCGTTATTAGAACACATTATATATATTGTTACTTTCTAATCGTTATTAGAACACATTATATATATTGTTACTTTCTAATCGTTATTAGAACACATTATATATATTGTTACTTTCTAATCGTTATTAGAACACATTATATATATTGTTACTTTCTAATCGTTATTAGAACACATTATATATATTGTTACTTTCTAATCGTTATTAGAACACATTATATATATTGTTACTTTCTAATCGTTATTAGAACACATTATATATATTGTTACTTTCTAATCGTTATTAGAACACATTATATATATTGTTACTTTCTAATCGTTATTAGAACACATTATATATATTGTTACTTTCTAATCGTTATTAGAACACATTATATATATTGTTACTTTCTAATCGTTATTAGAACACATTATATATATTGTTACTTTCTAATCGTTATTAGAACACATTATATATATTGTTACTTTCTAATCGTTATTAGAACACATTATATATATTGTTACTTTCTAATCGTTATTAGAACACATTATATATATTGTTACTTTCTAATCGTTATTAGAACACATTATATATATTGTTACTTTCTAATCGTTATTAGAACACATTATATATATTGTTACTTTCTAATCGTTATTAGAACACATTATATATATTGTTACTTTCTAATCGTTATTAGAACACATTATATATATTGTTACTTTCTAATCGTTATTAGAACACATTATATATATTGTTACTTTCTAATCGTTATTAGAACACATTATATATATTGTTACTTTCTAATCGTTATTAGAACACATTATATATATTGTTACTTTCTAATCGTTATTAGAACACATTATATATATTGTTACTTTCTAATCGTTATTAGAACACATTATATATATTGTTACTTTCTAATCGTTATTAGAACACATTATATATATTGTTACTTTCTAATCGTTATTAGAACACATTATATATATTGTTACTTTCTAATCGTTATTAGAACACATTATATATATTGTTACTTTCTAATCGTTATTAGAACACATTATATATATTGTTACTTTCTAATCGTTATTAGAACACATTATATATATTGTTACTTTCTAATCGTTATTAGAACACATTATATATATTGTTACTTTCTAATCGTTATTAGAACACATTATTAGAACACATTATATATATTGTTACTTTCTAATCGTTATTAGAACACATTATATATATTGTTACTTTCTAATCGTTATTAGAACACATTATATATATTGTTACTTTCTAATCGTTATTAGAACACATTATATATATTGTTACTTTCTAATCGTTATTAGAACACATTATATATATTGTTACTTTCTAATCGTTATTAGAACACATTATATATATTGTTACTTTCTAATCGTTATTAGAACACATTATATATATTGTTACTTTCTAATCGTTATTAGAACACATTATATATATTGTTACTTTCTAATCGTTATTAGAACACATTATATATATTGTTATTTACTTTCTAATCGTTATTAGAACACATTATATATATTGTTACTTTCTAATCGTTATTAGAACACATTATATATATTGTTACTTTCTAATCGTTATTAGAACACATTATATATATTGTTACTTTCTAATCGTTATTAGAACACATTATATATATTGTTACTTTCTAATCGTTATTAGAACACATTATATATATTGTTACTTTCTAATCGTTATTAGAACACATTATATATATTGTTACTTTCTAATCGTTATTAGAACACATTATATATATTGTTACTTTCTAATCGTTATTAGAACACATTATATATATTGTTACTTTCTAATCGTTATTAGAACACATTATATATATTGTTACTTTCTAATCGTTATTAGAACACATTATATATATTGTTACTTTCTAATCGTTATTAGAACACATTATATATATTGTTACTTTCTAATCGTTATTAGAACACATTATATATATTGTTACTTTCTAATCGTTATTAGAACACATTATATATATTGTTACTTTCTAATCGTTATTAGAACACATTATATATATTGTTACTTTCTAATCGTTATTAGAACACATTATATATATTGTTACTTTCTAATCGTTATTAGAACACATTATATATATTGTTACTTTCTAATCGTTATTAGAACACATTATATATATTGTTACTTTCTAATCGTTATTAGAACACATTATATATATTGTTACTTTCTAATCGTTATTAGAACACATTATATATATTGTTACTTTCTAATCGTTATTAGAACACATTATATATATTGTTACTTTCTAATCGTTATTAGAACACATTATATATATTGTTACTTTCTAATCGTTATTAGAACACATTATATATATTGTTACTTTCTAATCGTTATTAGAACACATTATATATATTGTTACTTTCTAATCGTTATTAGAACACATTATATATATTGTTACTTTCTAATCGTTATTAGAACACATTATATATATTGTTACTTTCTAATCGTTATTAGAACACATTATATATATTGTTACTTTCTAATCGTTATTAGAACACATTATATATATTGTTACTTTCTAATCGTTATTAGAACACATTATATATATTGTTACTTTCTAATCGTTATTAGAACACATTATATATATTGTTACTTTCTAATCGTTATTAGAACACATTATATATATTGTTACTTTCTAATCGTTATTAGAACACATTATATATATTGTTACTTTCTAATCGTTATTAGAACACATTATATATATTGTTACTTTCTAATCGTTATTAGAACACATTATATATATTGTTACTTTCTAATCGTTATTAGAACACATTATATATATTGTTACTTTCTAATCGTTATTAGAACACATTATATATATTGTTACTTTCTAATCGTTATTAGAACACATTATATATATTGTTACTTTCTAATCGTTATTAGAACACATTATATATATTGTTACTTTCTAATCGTTATTAGAACACATTATATATATTGTTACTTTCTAATCGTTATTAGAACACATTATATATATTGTTACTTTCTAATCGTTATTAGAACACATTATATATATTGTTACTTTCTAATCGTTATTAGAACACATTATATATATTGTTACTTTCTAATCGTTATTAGAACACATTATATATATTGTTACTTTCTAATCGTTATTAGAACACATTATATATATTGTTACTTTCTAATCGTTATTAGAACACATTATATATATTGTTACTTTCTAATCGTTATTAGAACACATTATATATATTGTTACTTTCTAATCGTTATTAGAACACATTATATATATTGTTACTTTCTAATCGTTATTAGAACACATTATATATATTGTTACTTTCTAATCGTTATTAGAACACATTATATATATTGTTACTTTCTAATCGTTATTAGAACACATTATATATATTGTTACTTTCTAATCGTTATTAGAACACATTATATATATTGTTACTTTCTAATCGTTATTAGAACACATTATATATATTGTTACTTTCTAATCGTTATTAGAACACATTATAGAACACATTATATATATTGTTACTTTCTAATCGTTATTAGAACACATTATATATATTGTTACTTTCTAATCGTTATTAGAACACATTATATATATTGTTACTTTCTAATCGTTATTAGAACACATTATATATATTGTTACTTTCTAATCGTTATTAGAACACATTATATATATTGTTACTTTCTAATCGTTATTAGAACACATTATATATATTGTTACTTTCTAATCGTTATTAGAACACATTATATATATTGTTACTTTCTAATCGTTATTAGAACACATTATATATATTGTTACTTTCTAATCGTTATTAGAACACATTATATATATTGTTACTTTCTAATCGTTATTAGAACACATTATATATATTGTTACTTTCTAATCGTTATTAGAACACATTATATATATTGTTACTTTCTAATCGTTATTAGAACACATTATATATATTGTTACTTTCTAATCGTTATTAGAACACATTATATATATTGTTACTTTCTAATCGTTATTAGAACACATTATATATATTGTTACTTTCTAATCGTTATTAGAACACATTATATATATTGTTACTTTCTAATCGTTATTAGAACACATTATATATATTGTTACTTTCTAATCGTTATTAGAACACATTATATATATTGTTACTTTCTAATCGTTATTAGAACACATTATATATATTGTTACTTTCTAATCGTTATTAGAACACATTATATATATTGTTACTTTCTAATCGTTATTAGAACACATTATATATATTGTTACTTTCTAATCGTTATTAGAACACATTATATATATTGTTACTTTCTAATCGTTATTAGAACACATTATATATATTGTTACTTTCTAATCGTTATTAGAACACATTATATATATTGTTACTTTCTAATCGTTATTAGAACACATTATATATATTGTTACTTTCTAATCGTTATTAGAACACATTATATATATTGTTACTTTCTAATCGTTATTAGAACACATTATATATATTGTTACTTTCTAATCGTTATTAGAACACATTATATATATTGTTACTTTCTAATCGTTATTAGAACACATTATATATATTGTTACTTTCTAATCGTTATTAGAACACATTATATATATTGTTACCCTTCCCATATTATAGGAATCAACCAGCGTTCGTTCATTTTATTTCAATATCAAAATCTTATTAAAATAATCGACTGACCCATAAAGTTATTAACATCTCTTACTTTACTCTACGTTTTTCGATGGTGACTAAGTTTGTTTGTTTTTTTAACTTTGTGCAAAGCTACACGATGGCTATCTGTGCTTGGCGTACTTAATTTAGCAGTGCAAGACTAGAGGAAAGGCAGCTTGTCATGACGATCCACCGCCAACTCTTGGGCTACTCTTTTACCAATGAACAGTAGGATTGATCGTCACATTATAACGCCTCCACGGCTTAAAAGACGAGCGTGTTTGGTGCGACGGAGATTCGAACCCTCGACCCTCAGATTACGAGTCGAACGTCTTGACCCACCTGGCCGTGCCGGGCCCGATGGGTTTTCATTTGTTTTAGTTACCTACAGTTCCTTGTTGTTAAAGTTAAGTTTTTGTGACGTACCTTCTGGTTAAATGTATAAAACAGAAAGAAAGTCTGTTGGTAGATTACAAAAGTTTAAAACTCAGTTAATATATTTCTTTTTAAATCAGTTGAATCAATAAATAATTTTCCTTGCGTAAGAAAACACAATGACTCGTGTTTGTAGGAAACTAAAATTCACATAATCTAAATATTAATTATGTTTTGTGATATTTCTTTATGTCATCAAATCTTTTAAAGATTTTTACGTCATATCTGGCTGTTAATTATTGTTTTTGATCTCTCTTTATGTTATTAAATTCTAAAATAATTGTAACTTCATATATAATAGCCATTAAATGATATTATATAGCGAATGAAAGTTAGAAAATAATAAAAACCTCTCAGAAAAGTCCTAGTTTCTGAGTGTTTCGAACCATCTAAATATGTGTGTGTGTGTGTGTGTGTTTTCTTATAGCAAAGTTACATCAGGCTGGCTATTTGCTGAGTCCACCGAAGGGAATAAGCCTGTTGTGGCTTTGCTATATCTAAATATATAATGGGTCATCTCTTTTCTATTCTCGCAAAGAAGGGCTTATGATATTTTTTGGAAGTTGCTTTACTTTCCTAAACGTAAACAGCATTTGGATTAGTTTTCTGACTGGTAAAACTTTATCATTTATATATAATTCGAATCTATATTTAAGAGCGAAACGCGACGTGAAGAAGGATGAAAACAACTTTGCGAAACTAATATTAGATCTGATATGCAGTAAAACCAGAATTAATGACGTAGTCTTATTCTGTTAAAAACAACAACACTTGCCCAGATATTTTGTGTTGAATTTCTATAATTCATAGTGACTACTGACTTACGCATTGAGCCGCACGTATAAAAGTAAGATACAAACATTAGTAGCAAAACGAAGCCCTTAAGTTGATGTTACTGTAGGTCCATTAGCTCCAAAAACTTGCAAAATACCAGATTTCTTACACTTAGTCGTGAATTTGAAATGTTGGTGGGTCATCCACGGTAAACAAAAAATAGAATGGAAAACCAATCTGACTGTGAAAAAAAAACCAACAACCTAGGATAAAACGCAAATGCATGCGCTATTAAGGAAGTCGTTCTTAGCATTTTGAAACAGATGGCAGGCCTCATGTGGAATAAAACCGAACTAGAAATAGCATCAGTTCTTTGGGGTTCCTTCTACTTACTTCAGTCCAGCTCTTTCCAACGACTGGATGTAATAATGCTTATTCGATGTGGCCATTTCTGAAAGAAATATTAGTTGATAATGCTTCGTAAGTTTTCACTTTATTTTCCAACGAACTGTTGGAATAACTCACTATAAACAGAAACGTCATGGAAATACTTTATTCGGATGATAATATATTTCATGTTAAACGTTTAAGCTTCCGTCTTTTCTTTTTTTCTTCCTTGTCTTAAAAGTTTTATATTAATAAAAGTATTTTGAGTTCAATCCGCAATTTTCTTTTTGAAATTTAAACTTATTTTCTGTAGACAGTTTGGCTTGTTTCGAGATTCGCGTGAAAAGTACAGAAGGACTGTCAAGCCTAATTATATAGTGATGCATTAGAGTGAAGGCAGGTATTGAACGCTGTATATCGCGAGTTTTTTGGGCTCCTCTTTATTGATAAGGAATAGTGGAATTGGTTGTCACATTAAAAAGTTCCCACCGCTGGAAGGTCGAGCCCATTTGGAAGCAAGGAATCGAATCCGCATGTTGTGAGTCAAATGGTATTTCCACTAAAGTATGTCAGTTCTTCTGAAGAATGCTGAACGTGTTGTGTAGACCGACACGTGAAATATTGATCGTGTTGTGTAGACCGACACATGAACTATTGAACGTGTTGTGTAGACCGACACGTGAGCTATTGATCGTGTTGTGAAGACCGACACGTGAACAATTGATCGTGTTGTGTAGACCGACACATGAACTATTGATCATGTTGTGTAGACCGACAGGTGAACTATTGAACGTGTTGTGTAGAGACCGACACATGAACTATTGAACGTGTTGTGTAGACCGACACGTGAGCTATTGATCGTGTTGTGTAGACCGACACGTGAACAATTGATCGTGTTGTGTAGACCGACACATGAACTATTGATCGTGTTGTGTAGACCGACAGGTGAGCTATTGATCGTGTTGTGTAGACCGACAGGTGAGCTATTGAACGTGTTGTGTAGAGACCGACACGTGAACTATTGAACGTGTTGTGTAGACCGACACATGAGCTATTGATCGTGTTGTGAAGACCGACACGTGAAAAATTGATCGTGTTGTGTAGACCGACACATGAACTATTGATCATGTTGTGTAGACCGACAGGTGAACTATTGAACGTGTTGTGTAGAGACCGACACATGAACTATTGAACGTGTTGTGTAGACCGACACACGAGCTATTGATCGTGTTGTGTAGACCGACACGTGAACAATTGATCGTGTTGTGTAGACCGACACATGAACTATTGATCGCGTTGTGTAGACCGACAGGTGAGCTATTGATCGTGTTGTGTAGACCGACAGGTGAGCTATTGAACGTGTTGTGTAGAGACCGACACGTGAACTATTGAACGTGTTGTGTAGACCGACAGGTGAACTATTGATCGTGTTGTGTAGACCAACACGTGAGCTATTGAACGTGTTGTGTAGACCGACACATGAGCTATTGATCGTGTTGTGTAGACCGACACATGAACTATTGATCAAGTTGTGTAGACCGACACGTGAACTATTAATTGTGTTGTGTAGACCGACACATGAACTATTGAACGTCTTGTGTAGACCGACACGTGAACTATTAATTGTGTTGTGTAAACCGACACGTGAACTATTGATCGTGTTGTGTAGACCGACAGGTGAGCTATTGATCGTGTTGTGTAGACCGACAGGTGAGCTATTGAACGTGTTGTGTAGAGACCGACACGTGAACTATTGAACGTGTTGTGTAGACCGACACATGAGCTATTGATCGTGTTGTGAAGACCGACACGTGAAAAATTGATCGTGTTGTGTAGACCGACACATGAACTATTGATCATGTTGTGTAGACCGACAGGTGAACTATTGAACGTGTTGTGTAGAGACCGACACATGAACTATTGAACGTGTTGTGTAGACCGACACATGAGCTATTGATCGTGTTGTGTAGACCGACACGTGAACAATTGATCGTGTTGTGTAGACCGACACATGAACTATTGATCGCGTTGTGTAGACCGACAGGTGAGCTATTGATCGTGTTGTGTAGACCGACAGGTGAGCTATTGAACGTGTTGTGTAGAGACCGACACGTGAACTATTGAACGTGTTGTGTAGACCGACAGGTGAACTATTGATCGTGTTGTGTAGACCAACACGTGAGCTATTGAACGTGTTGTGTAGACCGACACATGAGCTATTGATCGTGTTGTGTAGACCGACACATGAACTATTGATCAAGTTGTGTAGACCGACACGTGAACTATTAATTGTGTTGTGTAGACCGACACATGAACTATTGAACGTCTTGTGTAGACCGACACGTGAACTATTAATTGTGTTGTGTAAACCGACACGTGAACTATTAATTGTGTTGTGTAGACCGACACGTGAACTATAATTCTTTTATCCACCAACTTATATTCGATTTGTCTCATGACAACTTTAATCAATAAATTTCTCCAAGGAGGAAAGGAGTAGCATTGGATTTCGGAGCCGGTAAGTTAGGCTTGGATCCTTGCGATACTACAGAAATATTCATCCCACTTTAGCTGTATGTGTGTTATAAGTGTAACAGTCAATCTCTTAGCGTGGGTGGTGATATGCTCCTAGATGTGTATTCCCTCTGTTGAGAGGTCTATGATCAGTTACGGTAACGTATAACCTTAGTAGCTTGACCATAAATAGAACATTGCATGAAGTGATGACGTATCGAGGTACATTTAATATATTATGTGTTTTACACTAAACATAACTTAGTCGTATAAATGTTCACTCTATAAATCTGTAAGTCTATTATTTGCGGTTGAGGACCAGTAATTTTAACTAATAATGTCTCTTCCTACTCGGTAACAAACAAAAAATTAATTTTCATTTGGACTTTAAACCAAAATCGTGTTTGGAAGTTTTAAAACAGACATTCGACTTGATTTCTAGGTTTCTTTAGATTGTAAGGTGATGTCTGAAAAACCAAAGTATTAATATAATCGTGTCTTTTGCTTCATCGGGAAATTGAAAAAAAGAAAAATATATATTTAGTTTCGGAAAGCACTATAACAAGAAAGACAAACTTTATATTGCGATCTTTCAAAAATCGATTCTTTCTTATCTGGTAAGATAAAAAAATTTTTTTATTCCAATTCAGTTTATTTGTCTTTCTCAGAACCAATTCTCCATCAGTTCCTAATATTTTTCTATAATTCGAATAATGATCATGTCTTACGGAAAAAGAAATCACAATTTTGGATTTTAAAGAATAACCCCTGCAGAATCAGTAGATAAAAATGAAGGAAAGGAAAGACAAAAAATGGAAATTTGTTTTTCAATGCTTAGAAAAAATCTTTTCAGGAAAGGTAAGACTGAAAATGAACGTACTTCAGAAATGCTTAAAAAAACCTTTATAAATGGACCGTTTATCAGTTATCGTGTTTCAGATAATTACATTCAACTACCTTATATTCAAATTGGTGCCTCATCCGCGTCAGCTATAATGCATATTTAGAGGATTTGGAATTGGCAGGAAACACTTAATGTCCAATTATTTTCTTTACTTATGAAATATGAAACAATTGAAAGCTCAGGAACACCATTTCTTTATCCTTTGATTAATTGTATACTTCTGTGTCGATACATCCAACAGTAGGATTTTTACCCAGTCTAGGTATACAGTGCAGCAGTAGTTTCGTTCTTTAATTATGCATCTGAGACTCAGAAGGCAAAGAAACAGGGTTGGTTTTCTTTGCTAAACAGGTCGGCGATAGCCAACTTTTGTGTTAAATACCATCTCCTGTCGTAATAAGTTTGGAAGGCTGGAATACATTGCGTGGAAATGAACGCACCATACTTCTGCTAGTTTTAGCCGGACATTAAATAACAGCAATGGGGAAGGATAAAAGCGGTGGGTGGGAGGAACCATGTACACCTAAGTTGTTTATTAGCACCCCTTCAGCGATGTTGAGGGGAAGCCTACAACCCTTTTTCAGTAAATACAGCGTTTAAAGGTTGTGATTGTTAGATTGTTTTATATAAAATGAGTTAGACGTTCCAGAAAATGGTTGCTATCACCAGACATTCAGTGCGCTCGTCTGTTGGGAAAAAATTGAATAACTTTGAACACTTCGAAACATATCGGCGATTGAATCTTAATCGTTTTGTTATAAACAGTTCATGTTACTGAATAGACTATTATAATATATAAGACTTGTTAACAGCATTTTTATAAATTATTTTGTTTTTGAATTTTAAATCTGGAAACACAGCGTAAAAACATAACATCTTATCAAAATGACTGAATACATTTTTTAAAGGTTTCTTTTTTCTATTATGCACAGACCCGGCATGGCTAGGTGGCTAAGGCACTCGGCTCGTAATCCGAGGGTTGCAGGTTCGAATCCCTGTCACACCAAACATGGTCGCACTTTCAGTCGTGAGGGCGTTATAATGTTACGGTCGATTCCACTTTTCATTGGTAAAAGAGTAGCCCAAGAGTAGGCAATGGGTGGTGATGACTAGCTGCCTTCCCTCTAGTCTTACACTGCTTAATTAGGGACGGCTAGCGCAAGTAGCCCTCGTGTAGCTTTGCGCAAAATTCAAAATAAACCAATTAGTTCATTATAAAAAAAATGCAACAATAATTACATCTAGGGCCTTCGACATCACAACAGTTTACTAATTGTGATTGTAGCATCATATGGTGTTCACGGTCAGATGAAACACAGCTTAACGAATAAATGCCTGCTTCAGACTGCTCGTTTCAAACGAGACAAAAGCTATAATGTTCTTATCTGGTTTCCAAGAGTATTTTTTACCAATAATTGGCTGACAAGTTCCCATTTGTGGAGCACTTTCCACCTGAACTTGAGTGATTGGTTGACAAGTTGCCGTTCGTGGAGCACTTTCCAACTGGACTTGAGTGATTGGTTGACAAGTTGCCGTTCGTGGAGAACTTTCTACCCGGACTTGAGTGATTGGTTGACAAGTTGCCGTTCGTGGAGCACTTTCTATCTGGACTTGAGTGATTGGTTGACAAGTTGCCGTTCGTGGAGCACTTTCTATCTGGACTTGAGTGATTGGTTGACAAGTTGCCGTTCGTGGAGCGCTTTCTATCTGGACTTGAGTGATTGGTTGACAAGTTGCCGTTCGTGGAGCACTTTCCACCTGGACTTGAGTGATTGGTTGACAAGTTGCTGTACGTGGAGCACTTTCTACCCGGACTTGAGTGATTGGTTGACAAGTTGCCGTTCGTGGAGCACTTTCCTCCTGGACTTGAGTGAATGGTTGACAAGTTGCCGTTCGTGGAGCACTTTCCTCCTGGACTTGAGTGATTGGTTGACAAGTTGCCGTTCGTGGAGCACTTTCTACCCGGACTTGAGTGATTGGTTGACAAGTTGCCGTTCGTGGAGCACTTTCCACCTGGACTTGAGTGATTGGTTGACAAGTTGCCGTTCGTGGAGAACTTTCTGTCTGGACTTGAACAATTTCTGTTTAAAATTTGAAGAATGGCTGAGAAGAGAAATAAAACCTCTCAACTTTCACTTTTTTCTATCCATCCATCTATCTTTCTACACGTGCACGTGTCAGTATTTAAAAGTAAATGTATTGTAATGTTCACATAGGTTTAAAGCTAATTTTAAGATAATTAAGCTATTTTTGAAAGGAGAAGTTTTGATGTTTTTGAAATGATATAAATATCTCTAATGTATATGTAATACATATATGTAATACAAGCTTATGTAATACAAGCATGAATATGCTACAACACGTCTTATACAAAAGGTTTTGTTAGGACAATAACATATAGCAGATATCTCAATAACAACAGTGACACATAAGAGATGTCTCAATAACAACAGTGACACATAAGAGATGTCTCAATAACCACAGTGACACATAAGAGATGTCTCAATAACCACAGTGACACATAACAGATGTCTCAAAGCGACACTTAAAAGATGTCTCAATAATGACAATGACACATAACAGATGTTTTAATACTGACAACACCACATAGGACTAGAACAAGAGTTAATATTGGAAACACCACATTATTAGGTTGCTATAACTCTACAACTGGTGTTTGATAAATACTTGTTTGTTTGTTTTGGAATTTCGCACAAAGCTACTCGAGGGCTATCTGCGCTAGCCGTCCCTAATTTAGCAGTGTAAGACTAGAGGGAAGGCAGCTAGTCATCACCACCCACCGCCAACTCTTGGGCTACTCTTTTACCAACGAAAAGTGGGATTGACCGTCACATTATAACGCCCCCACGGCTGGGAGGGCGAGCATGTTTGACGCGACGCGGGCTCGAACCCGCGACCCTCGGATTACGAGTTGCGCGCCTTACGCGCTTGGCCATTTGATAAATACTAATAAGCACTGTATTTCACACTAGATCTGAAACATTGATATATACGAAGAACCTGTCGTGAGTCTGAGTCCAGCAAGGTTTAAATTGTGTTATAGAACCAGTAAGAGTGGATATCCATAACACAAACCATGTGTTGTTCCTACACATCGTTTCGTAAATAGAATAAAAACTATTACCACTTTCACTGGTAACCCCACGACCACATCATATTCTGAATACAATTAAAAGTGTATTGAATGGGCTTCATCCATTAATCACTTTGTTTTTCACCTCTTTTCTAAGTTAAGCCTTCTAGTTTGTTGAATTATCTTCGGTTTAAACGAGGCAAGAATCAGAACAGACAAGTGAAATACAAACTCGAAATTCAGTATTATATAGAAGACTTGAAGAATTCTAACATCAAGATAATTCGAAACATCCCCAGAGGTAAAACGTCGGCTATGCTGGAACAGAGAGGCTGTCGGAAAGAGTGTAATTTCATTAGAAGCGTTGTAACTTCAAAACCAAATATTTCACGTGTGAAAATGACCAAGCGTTTAATATTCGAAACGAATCCCAGAAGTTGAAACAATGCACTCAACAATGACTTTTTGTCATTTCCGGAAAACTTATGTCCAGTGAACAGTAGTTTTTTGAATTTCGCGCAAAGCTACACAAGGGCTATCCAGCCTTTACTGATTTAGCAGTGTAAGACTAGAGGGAAGGAAGCTAGTCATCACCACCCACCGCCAACTCTTGGGCTACTCTTTTTACCAACGAATAGTGGGATGGACAGTGACATATAGCGCCCCCACTGCTGAAAGAAAGAGCATCTTTGGTGCGACGGGGATTTGAACCCTCGACCCTCAGATTTCGAGATGACCCCTTAACCCAGGAGTGAAAACAAAATAAATGATTACACAGCGTTGTGAGGGTTGTCAGAACCGAACGATCAAAACTACACAAACATGTTTTGTCACTGAATAACAGGTTTGTGGGTAAAAATTGGTCCTCAATCCATTTTGTTTTTCTCTCTGAAGAACTCCTAATTTCACTAAACTATGCACTGCCCTTCAACACTCATGGGAAACGTTTCTCTTATATGTGCGTTTCTTTTATAGCAAAGCAACATGGGGCTATGTGCTGAGCACACCAAGCGGAATCGAACCCGTGATTTTAGCGTTGTAACTGACAACGTTTCTCTGATAACATTACTTCTTTTTACCTTGTTAACACAATGTGTTACTAGTGGATGCTCACTAAAGTGCGTTGGTAAATTTACAATTTCCTATCAAAGTTAATTCTTTTTGGATTAAACATGTTTTGCATTTTCAAACTATATAATCATTTCTGACTGTAGAATAAAATCATAACGTTGTTTATTTTAAATAAAAATATCAGATTAATGTATTCATATACTATCAATGTTGTATTAAGATCTGTTAGAGTAACAGTGAGACTTGGGTAGGTGTTGATTTAACACACCAAGATCTTATCAGTGTTGTATTAAGATCTGTTGGTGTAGCAGTTAAACTTTGGTAGGTGTTAATTAAAGTCACACAGTAAGTAGTTTGTTTTAGAATTTCGCACAAAGCTACACGAGGGCTATCTGTGCTAGCCGTCCCTAATTTAGCAGTGTAGGGCTAGAGGGAAGGCAGCTAGTCATCACCACCCACCATCAACTCTTGGGCTACTCTTTTACCAGCCAACATTACAACGCTCCCACGGCTGTAAGGGCGATCATGTTTGGTGTGACGGGGATTCGAACCCGCGAACCTCAAATTAGGAGTCAAGTGCCTTAACCACTTGGCCATGCCGAGCTGTTACAGTTAGTAATAAAGAGGAGTACCAGAACAGTGGTTAAGCCCTCTGAACACAGTACCTTATGGAAGGGTAGGAACCTGTAGGAAATGATAAAACCAATAGTTCATTCACATTTCTTCAGTGTCGAATTTTCTAATTGCAAATGTAATTAACTTCATCAGTAAGTGAAATTCCGTCTACATTAATTCACAGAGGTAGTCCATAAAGCACAGTTCAGTGCTGATAAAAAGAGAGTTCTTCTTTCTAACTCACTACAGATAACATTCATTTTGTTCTGTTCTAAACATTAACTTTATACACTCTGAGCTTTCCTGCCCTAGACGCAAACATGTTACACCACCAACGTTGCCTTGACCTAAACTCTGACCTGCTATTTCGAAATACTGATCCGTATAGCCATAAACTTTGTCTAAATGTTGACCAGTTACTCCCAGAAAGCTGTAAGGCTTATAACACAAAAATTCAGGGCTCGATCCCTACAATGTAAGCAACCACATATAAATTTTTTTTGCAATTCTTTGCCCTTAACGGCAAATGAAAACATATCTTTGAAATATAATGGATTCTGTTTTTTTTACTGATACGAAGAAAACTGGTTACAATTACGCACCAGGATAAGTAAGGACATTATCAAGACGTAAATCATTGAAAAGAAAGATAATTTTGCACTCCATTAAGATAAATTACACCACTATTTGTTACTAAAACATTTCGGCTTGAAGCCTGAGAACGAGTTTTTTTTTATTCTACTCAGAGAACAAAGGAAACTAGTAGGAGCAGGTGATGTCGAGTTCTCCAAAGTAAATCATATATCCTTCAGTATCTCTCCTATTCTTGTTACACATGATTCAAAGAGGGCTAATGGATGATTTCTTTCTTTGGAAGGGGGAAAAAAAAATAAAAGTACGTATTATTTCAGTTTCCACCACTCGAGGTTTTCATCCCATGACTATCATGTCAGACTAGCGTTCGAACACTTCTCGAAGAAATCAACAAAAAACAATGGATTTTATCAAGTAACGGATAAACTACAGTACCATTTCTTATCTCCGAAGACTAGCCCATAAGACTGAGTGGCAAAGTAAATAACACTGTTTCCATTGTATCCTTTCTTAGGTTTTATTTTGTGTAACGAGAAATGGATACCTCAAGTAACAAGTATTTTAACAAATAGACTGGTTTTCATATAAATTTCATAATCACGCACGTTCTGTTCAGTGGACGATGTAAGCATATATGCTTCATAATCACGCACGTTCTGTTCAGTGGGTGATGTAAGTAAATATGCTTCATAATCACGCACGTTCTGTTCAGTGGATGATGTAAGCAAATATGCTTCATAATCACGCACGTTCTGTTCAGTGGATGATGTAAGCAAATATGCAGTTCTTGTTTTTTTTTGTACGAATATTGCATACGATTTAAAAAGAAAATCGCAAAATAATTTTGATTGATTAACACTACTATCACGCCCTCCAGTGGCACAGTAGTATGTCTGTGGACTTACAACGCTAGAATCAGGTTTCGATACCTGCGGTGGTGGGCAGAGCACAGAGAGCTCGTTGTGTTAGCTTTGTGTTTAATTAGAAACAAACCAGCAAACAGTACCATTGTCATTAATAGGTCTAATGGAATGTAATTATAGGTGAGGAACATGAATCAAGTTTCATTGGCTCATTTAGATTTCTTTAAAACATTTCATTTCTAATCAGAGGGTTATTTAAATTAGAAATTTTAATAAAATGTCTCTGATTTGTATTTCTTTATATTTATTTAATACAATTTTACATTTGCTACAGAATAGTTTAACACTTTTATTTAAAGTTTATTTATTTATCAGTTTTAAAGCATTATTACACTTTGAGCCATACACGTCAGAGTATCTATGGAAGTAGAACATGAAACGAGTCATTTAGAGGCGAGAAACGATTGTTTGGTTACTAAGCAACGAGCAATAAATAGGAAGAAATACCGGATTTTTCGTTCTGTGGTTATATATTCTGTTCAAACTTCCCTCTAACATTGCTTTGTAACATATATGTTCACCTCTTGATTAGCCGGGTTCCGATCCGCAGAGGTGAGAATAAAAAAAAAAGAAAGAATTCCTCTCTTTTGTATTAATTTTAAACATACAAGGAAAACCTGGCTTAAGTTTTGAAATTCTTTGAAATCGTCGAAGACACGGGAAATAACTCTTCAAAGTAGATAAATCTTTAGAGTGGTGTTAAAGCTGTCAAAAATGTTACCACCACAAGTAATACTTGGCGCTTGCAAACAAAGAAATGTGCTTATTTTTTCGGGGGAGGGGGCGATTCTCAGCGATGTTTTCTCTTTTGAAAATACTAAGAACGTTTTCACGTCTTTCAGCTAAAACTGTAAACAGATAATATTACACCGTGCTAAAATTACAACTGTCATATGATGATGCATTAATCGCGATACCACTTTGTTTGGTTATCGAATAGAAACAGATTTGCTCTGTTAACCAGCCTTAGTACAGTTTCGGATAACACGTTGTACCACAAACTTCACTGAGAGTTTTATAAATTAAGGAAGTGAGGCTACGAAGAATATGTTTATTAAGGAACATTTCCACTATGATTTACGAGGACTCTGAAAGTTGTTTGAGAGGATTGGTGAATGTTTTAACGCAGTGTTTTGTCATTTTCAATTTTCCTTCCCACGTAACGGCCTTTGTTCTCTGTGATTGATACAGTGAAAAAAAAAATGGATATAAAAGCTGAATGAACACAGTGAGTAGACGTTTCGTCAAATAATTTACCCCTTTTTTGTGTGTCGTAATATCTCTTTAAAACACGTCTTTATTTGTATACGCCAGCAATGGTAATTGGACTTTACTTCTGAATACGAAGATTCCCGGATTTCTTAAAATTTCACTTATTAGCAAAACTAGAATAAAACGTGAATCTTTACAAGTGCTAAATAAGTGGACGTAACCGCTGTTAAACGATTCTTAGCCGGACAGTAAAGCACAAAAGACGGGTGTATTGACATGTTTTCGATATCGAATTTAAGGTCACGCCGTTTGATACACATTAGAAGTCCAGCGGGGAGCAACAGCGAGGTTGGTAATGGCTCATGTCTGATGGACGCACCATCTGTAACCAGATAAAATGTTTCTCTAATGGCCTCAGAGAAGGAAGGAGAAAGAAACTCGGCCTCAGGAGGCTACCAAGTCAATGAAAGACTTGGTAATGGTCGGTTCTCTCACGAATGGACTTGAATAATTACAGTATTGAGGCCAAAACAACAGCAGGACGTCGGTTTGCCGCTGGTATTCCTATTGGGAACTTCCCTGATTAGACGAACTACAGGGTCGGTGTGGACAGTATTTTCTTAAGTTGACCTCATCACGTGAGAAAAACAACGAAAACGTTTATAAGTTGTAGTTATAGATCAATATGAGAACAAAAGTAAAGTAAATACGATTCGGAGAATGAAGTGGTAAGTGTGTTTATACAGATGTATTATAGAAATAAAGTTAAAGGCCAATAGCAAATAATGTATATTTAAAATGAGGCTGTTCCAAGCCTCGAAAAAACAACGAAAGTAATTTTTGCTTAATAATTTTACCGTTATGATGACTTAGGCTGCTCATGTCTCACAGTATTTTATCTTTATATTTAGTAAAACCATAAAGTTCGTTGTTTTTTTGTTTTTTTTTACTTTCGCACAATGTTGCATGAGGGCTATCTACGCTAGCTATCCATAATTTAGCAGTGTAGGACTACAGTGAAGGTAGCTAGTCATCACAATCCACTGACAAATCTTGGGCTACTCTTTTACTAAATAATAGCGAGATTGACCATCACAATGCGATATCCCCACGGCTCAAAGGGCGAACATGTTTGGTGTTACAAACCCGCGACTCTCAGATTACAAGTCAAGTGCCTTAACCACCTGACAATACCGAGCCTAACTATTAAGTAAAAATTATCTTTTGGTATATTTTGTGGCCAACAATTTTCTATGTTAAATATCTATTATGTGATATTAACAGTTAATTAAATACACCTGTGAGGAAAGTAAAGAAAGCTCATATATTCTCTAGTATAACTTGACTTGTAGATAAAATTTAACAAGTTTTGTAGAAAACTGCGCAGAAAACTATATAAAATAGTTTTATAGTGTGAGATGAGAAATCATGAACAATCACGAAATAACAAGGACTAAAATAGACTTGTAGTTATTAATTTTAGTGTTTCACTTTGTTCATAAATCGTTAAATCAATATTGATTTTAGTGTTGCACTTTGTTCGTAATTCGTTAAATTAATATTGGTTTTAGTGTTATACTTTGTTCGTAAATCATTAAACTAATATTGATTTTAGTGTTATACTTTGTCATTAAATGTTAAGTCTAATATTGATTTTAGTGTTACACTTTGCTCATAAATGTAAAAACAAATATTGATTTTAGTGTTACAATTTGTTCGTAAATGTTAAAACTAATATTGATTTTAGTGTTACACTTTGTTCGTAAATGTTAAAATTAATATTGATTTTAGTGTTATACTTTGTTCGTAAATGTTAAAACTAATATTGATTTTAGTGTTATACTTTGTTCGTAAATGTTAAAACTAATATTGATTTTAGTGCTACACTTTGTTCGTAAATGTTAAAACTAATATTGATTTTAGTGTTATACTTTGTCATTAAATGTTAAAACTAATATTGATTTTAGTGTTACAATTTGTTCGTAAATGTTAAAACTAATATTGATTTTAGTGTTACACTTTGTTCGTAAATGTTAAAACTAATATTGATTTTAGTGTTATACTTTGTCATTAAATGTTAAAACTAATATTGATTTTAGTGTTATACTTTGTTCGTAAATGTTAAAACTAATATTGATTTTAGTGTTACACTTTGTTCGTAAATGTTAAAACTAATATTGATTTTAGTGTTATACTTTGTTCGTAAATGTTAAAACTAATATTGATTTTAGTGCTACACTTTGTTCGTAAATGTTAAAACTAATATTGATTTTAGTGTTATACTTTGTCATTAAATGTTAAAACTAATATTGATTTTAGTGTTACAATTTGTTCGTAAATGTTAAAACTAATATTGATTTTAGTGTTACACTTTGTTCGTAAATGTTAAAACTAATATTGATTTTAGTGTTATACTTTGTTCGTAAATCGTTAAGCTAATAGTGATTTTAGTGTTACACTTGCTTTAATTTAATGGTGAAACAATGATAGCAGTAAATACATGTGAAACCTGTCCTCTGTTTTTGTCTCTCACAATTCTGTATCCTAAAAATAGTTTTTTTAACAAATAATTCGAATAATCTAAATATTTTTATTCAGGTTCAAATCCTCAATTTAAACATTCGTGGCCCGGCATGACCAGGTGGTTAAGTCGCTCGAATGGTAATATGAAGTTGAGGGTTCGAATTTAACTCACAAGAAACATGTTCGTTCTTTCAGCTGTGGGTACGATATAATGTTGTGGTCAATCCCATTATTCTTTGGTAAAAGAGTAGCCCAAGAGGTGGCGATGGGTAGTGATGACTAGCTGCCTTCCCTCTAGTCTTACACTGCTAAATTAGGGACGGTTAGCACAGATAGTCCTCGTGTAACTTTGCGCGAAATTTAAAACACACCAAACCAATACAAAGGGAAACAAAGATCTCGTGGACTAATTTACTCTGATTCTGCTCAACTTTCTAGTGCCGCGGCTATTTACGATTCCCTCTTCTTCATATTTTCTTTCATTGGTAATGTAATATAGTTTTCATATTGTTTTTTATACGCAAAGCCAAACAGAGGGCGCCCTGCCTCCTTACTTCAGTGCAAGTGGCACTTTCTCATTGCAGGGAGTTTATCAGTTTTAACATCAATTTTTCTATACTTGTCTCTCACGTGTCCTCCGGTGGCTCAATGGAAAGCTCGAGAGCATATGAAACTAAAGTTCTGTGTTCGATCTCTGTGGTGGTAATATTTCAATCGATCCATTGATCAGCATCGACAACAACCACATCACTTTATGGGTCAGTGTGTGTGTGTATGTATGTGTTTTTCTTATAGTAAAGCCACATCGGGCTGTGTGCTGTGCCCACCGAGAGGAATAGAATCCTTGATTTTAGCGTTGTAAATCCGTAGACTTACCGCTGTACTAACGGGGGATCTTATGTGTCAGTACATGTCTCTATATAAACAGCGCCGACAACAAACACATCACCTTATGTGTCAGTACAAGTTTCTGTATAAACAGTGTATCTTGACTAAATGCATTATATAAAATAATTTCGATATCTTACTGAACAGGTGTTGTGTTTTTTCCGATTTACGTCTCATTTCTTCAACATTTAATGTAGAGTTCTAATAAGATATTAGAGAATATTTAACAAGTAAGGCTAAAACACGTATTTCATGTCTCTTCTTCTATGTTATGCCCACTATTTCCTGTGTTATTTCCTATGTTATTTCCTGTGTTACTTCCTGTGTTATTTCCTATGTTACTTACTGTGTTATTTCCTATCTTATTTCCTGTTTTATTTCCTATGTTATTTCCTGTGTTATTTCCTATGCTATTTCCTGTGTTATTTCCTATGATATTTCCTGTGTTATTTCCTATATTATTTCCTGTATTATTTCCTGTGTTATTTTCTGTGTTATTTCCTATGTTATTTCCTGTGTTATTTCCTATATTATTTCCTGTATTATTTCCTATGTTATTTCCTGTGTTATTTCCTTTGTTATTTCCTATGCTATTTCCTGTGTTATTTCCTATGATATTTCCTGTGTTATTTCCTATATTATTTCCTGTATTATTTCCTGTGTTATTTTCTGTGTTATTTCCTATGTTATTTCCTGTGTTATTTCCTATATTATTTCCTGTATTATTTCCTGTATTATTTCCTATGTTATTTCCTGTGTTATTTTCTATGTTGTTTCCTGTGTTATTTCCTGTGTTATTTCCTATGTTATTTCCTGTGTTATTTGGTGTGTTATTTTCTGTGTTATTTCCTATGTTATCTCGTGTGTTATTTCCTATGTTATTTCATGTGTTATTTCCGATGTTATTTCCTGTGTTATTTCCTATGTTATTTCCTGTGTTATTTCCTATGTTATTTTCTGTGTTATTTCCTATGTTATTTCCTGTGTTATTTTCTATGTTATTTCCTATGTTATTTCCTATGCTATTTCCTATGTTATTTCCTGTGTTATTTCCTATATTATTTCCTGTATTATTTCCTGTATTATTTCCTATGTTATTTCCTGTGTTATTTTCTATGTTGTTTCCTGTGTTATTTCCTGTGTTATTTCCTATGTTATTTCCTGTGTTATTTGGTGTGTTATTTTCTGTGTTATTTCCTATGTTATCTCGTGTGTTATTTCCTATGTTATTTCATGTGTTATTTCCGATGTTATTTCCTGTGTTATTTCCTGTGTTATTTCCTATGTTATTTCCTGTATTATTTCCTGTTATTTTCTGTGTTATTTCCTATGTTATTTCCTGTGTTATTTTCTATGTTATTTCCTGTATTATTTCCTATGTTATTTCCTGTGTTATTTACTTTGTTATTTCCTGTGTTATTTCCTGTGTTATTTCCTATGTTATTTCCTGTGTTATTTGGTGTGTTATTTTCTGTGTTATTTCCTATGTTATCTCGTGTGTTATTTCCTATGTTATTTCATGTGTTATTTCCGATGTTATTTCCTGTGTTATTTCCTATGTTATTTCCTGTGTTATTTCCTATGTTATTTCCTGTATTATTTCCTGTTATTTTCTGTGTTATTTCCTATGTTATTTCCTGTGTTATTTTCTATGTTATTTCCTATGTTATTTCCTATGTTATTTACTGTGTTATTTCCTATATTATTTCCTGTATTATTTCCTATGTTATTTCCTGTGTTATTTACTTTGTTATTTCCTGTGTTATTTCCTATGTTATTTCCTATGTTATTTCCTGTGTTATTTTCTGTGTTATTTCCTGTGTTATTTCCTATGTTGTTTCCTGTGTTATTTCCTATGTTATTTCCTGTGTTATTTCCTGTGTTATTTCCTGTGCTATTTCCTATGTTATTTCCTGTGCTATTATGTTATTTTTTGTGTTATTTCCTTGTTATTTCCTATGTTATTTCCTGTGTTATTTCCTGCGTTATTTCCTATGTTATTTCCTATGTTATTTTCTGTGTTATTTCCTGTGTTATTTCCTATGTTATTTTCTGTGTTATTTCCTATGTTATCTCCTGTGTTATTTCCTATGTTATTTCCTATGTTATTTCCTGTGTTATTTCCTATATTATTTCCTGTATTATTTCCTGTATTATTTCCTATGTTATTTCCTGTGTTATTTCCTTTGTTATTTCCTGTGTTATTTCCTATGTTATTTCCTGTGTTATTTTTTGTGTCATTTCCTATGTTATTTCCTATGTTATTTCCTATGTTATTTCCTGTGTTATTTCCTTTGTTATTTCCTGTGTTATGTCCTGTTATTTCCTGTGTTATTTC
Organism: Tachypleus tridentatus; assembly: GCF_004210375.1. NCBI lineage: Eukaryota > Metazoa > Arthropoda > Merostomata > Xiphosura > Limulidae > Tachypleus > Tachypleus tridentatus. The sequence continues at coordinate 47,476,371 of NC_134832.1, forward strand.
CTATGTTATTTCCTGTGTTATTTCCTATATTATTTCCTGTATTATTTCCTGTATTATTTCCTATGTTATTTCCTGTGTTATTTCCTTTGTTATTTCCTGTGTTATTTCCTATGTTATTTCCTGTGTTATTTTCTGTGTTAATTCCTGTTTTATTTCCTATGTTGTTTCCTGTGTTATTTCCTGTTATTTCCTATGTTATTTCCTGTGTTATTTCCTGTGCTATTTCCTATGTTATTTCCTGTGTTATTTCCTTGTTATTTCCTGTGTTATTTCCTGCGTTATTTCCTGTGTTATTTTCTATGTTATTTCCTGTTTTATTTCCTATGTTATTTCCTATGCTATTTGCTGTGTTATTTGCTGTGTTATTTCCTGTGTTATTTTCTGTGTTAATTCCTGTATTATTTCCTATGTTATTTCCTGTGTTATTTCCTTTGTTATTTCCTGTGTTATTTCCTATGTTATTTCCTGTGTTATTTTTTGTGTCATTTCCTATGTCATTTCCTATGTTATTTCCTGTGTTATTTCCTGTATTATTTCCTGTATTATTTCCTATGTTATTTCCTGTGTTATTTCCTGTGTTATTTCCTGTTATTTCCTGTGTTATTTTCTGTGTTATTTCCTGTGTTATTTCCTGTGTTATTTCCTGTATTATTTCCTATGTTATTTCCTGTGTTATTTCCTTTGTTATTTCCTGTGTTATTTCCTATGTTATTTCCTATGTTATTTCCTGTGTTATTTTCTGTGTTAATTCCTGTGTTATTTCCTATGTTGTTTCCTGTGTTATTTCCTGTTATTTCCTATGTTATTTCCTGTGTTATTTCCTGTGCTATTTCCTATGTTATTTCCTGTGTTATTTCCTTGTTATTTCCTGTGTTATTTCCTGCGCTATTTCCTGTGTTATTTTCTATGTTATTTCCTGTTTTATTTCCTATGTTATTTCCTATGCTATTTGCTGTGTTATTTGCTGTGTTATTTCCTGTGTTATTTGGTGTGTTATTTCCTGTGTTATTTCCTATGTTATTTCCTGTGTTATTTCCTGGGTAGAATCGTTATTGCCAATCTTAGATAGGTCCTGATGGTTAGGGTGCTCAACTCGTATTCTGTGGGTTGACAGTTTGAATCCCCATCGCACCAAACATGCTCGCCCTTTCAGCCGAGGGGCAGTTATAATGTGACGATCAATCCTACTATTCGTTGGTAAAAGAGTAGCCCAAGAGTTGGCAGTGAGAGGTGATGACTAGTTGCCTTCTTTCTAGTCTTACACTGCTAAATTAGGGACGGCTAGCGCAGATAGCCCTCGTGTAGCATTGCGCGAAATTCAAACAAACACCCATACTGGTATTGGTTCTTGAAGAAAATGATTCGAATAACAGGCCAAGTTTTTATTATTTACCGTAAAAAAATTCACGACACTAATTTCAACCACACGTATGCTGAAGAATAAAACCATTCACATACGAGGAGTATTATTATTAATATTAATATTATTATTAACTTACTAGAACCTGTCGTTTGTTTCTAGATTTCATTTTGAATAAGATGTGGCTGAACTTAATATATCTTTTAATAATCTCATTTCATCGTATGAAATCAACTGTTGCTTCGAGAGATATTAGTTTAAATATTAAGTCTTATTAGACTTGTATTATTATTGTTTTTCAGCACCTTTCTTTAAACATTGTTGATTGTTTGCATCCTTCTACAACAGGTCTTGTGTAAACAATGAGTGTTTGATTGTTTGCATCTTTCTACAACAGTTCTTGTGTAAACAATGAGTGTTTGACTGTTTGCATCTTTTAACATCGGTTATTATTGGGTGACGTTGGATCTCTTTTGGATTTAGTTGATTAACGAATTATTTTTAATAAATTTAAGGAAGTATATTTCCCTATTAACATTGTTTCGTGAATGAGATATTTTCATGAAGTGAATTCACATTTTATTCGTATAAAAATTGTATCAGATTCCACAGACTAAAGTTTCCAGTGACAAATAACTCTTTTCTTTGTACCAGGAGAAACCAATGAATAACGTATTGACTAAAATACTTATAAATTCGAAAGCGACAGTTGTTTTGTTATGACCTGGATGTCGCGCTTGTGAAGAGAGATAAAGACAACTCCAGACTAGAGCAGTACTTTGGCAAAAGAGAGTTTACTTCTATCAGTCAATCAACAAATAAATTCTGAAGATATTTTCGATGACGACATATCTTATAAAGTGGTATAGACTGGTTGGTATAAATAACTTTAATCTCTGCGAATTCAACATGACATACAAGCTAGATTCAATATGGCCCTAGCTTTCTCTTTAAGACTAATATTTTATCCTGAATTTCAAATCCCTTATCCTTCTGAGACGTACCGACTAAATCCTATAAAATAAGTCTAAGCGGCTGCCTTAACACTTTGAAGATAAAACTGGTCCATATTTTCAAAGATGCTGTTCTATGATCAAGAGACCTTATCTTCTAAAGGTCAGGCTCACGTTTTCGTTGCTTGGAGATATATTCACTGATGACATCTGTGAGTTTATAGTGCTTACATTTTTAATAATTGTTCATTTTGTAGGATAAAGGCATTCTGATTGGACGACAAACTTAACGTTTAGCGTCTTTGATTGGCTGTTATGCCTCGTGCTGGAAGACATTACGAAAACACTTAAGGATGAAAATACATCGTAGCTTGGAAATCGATGGATTTCAAGAACTACTGAAAAGTTATGACCAGTTTGTTTGAAGAAAAAAAATTAACGAATCTCATAAACGTTCGCTAGAAAACAAATATATTAAACTAAGCCTTATTTTCTTTTTAAGTATTATGTGTATGATATTACTGAACATAATTATAGAGGAATAAAGCTATGATTATCAAAATAATGCCCTTCCAACGGCCCTCGCCAAACACTATAATCACATAGAGCGTACATCATGTTGACTATAATTTTAAGGGCTTTAGATATTGTTTGGAAATATGTCCTCTGTACAGTAATTAATTAGCATAAGAAAGAGTCCGTTATAAAAACGTTTACATGTTTACTAATGATGAAAGTCTTAAATCAGATTATGTGTAGATACGTCTAGTACAGTTCGTATCTAGTTTTACAGTATGCACATAATTTAAGCTTCTTATAAACGTATAGATGTCCATACTGCTTGAAATTCGAAATGGACGTAAACACATGCACGCTGGTTGAAATACGTAGATATGTATACACTGGTTGAAATACGTAGATATGTATACACTGGTTGAAATACGTAGATATGTATACACTGGTTGAAATACGAATTGGTTTCTTTGTTCTTTTCGGAATTTCGCACAAAGCTACTCGAGGGCTATCTGTGCTAACCGTCCCTAATTTAGCAGTGTAAGACTAGAGGGAAGGGAGCTAGTCATCACCACCCACCGCCAACTCTTGGGCTACTCTTTTACCAACGAATAGTGGGATTGACCGTCACATTATAACGCCCCCACGGCTGGGAGGGCGAGCATGTTTGGCGCGACGGGGATGCGAACCCGCGACCCTCAGATTACGATTCGCACGCCTTAACACGCTTGGCCATGCCGTGCCACAAAATACGAATTGGATGTATGGATGTCTATAGTGGTTGAAATACGAAACAAAAATATTTACATTAAACCTATCGTTGAAAAGAATAATTAAAGTTAAAGACATTTACTGAATAAACAAATAAGTTAGAAAAGTGTCTGACATGTGAAGACAAACTTTACAATTATTCCGTAGGAGTAAGTTTGTAAAATTTCTTCGAGTTTCTTTTGCGGTTAGATACGTTTATTCAATAACACGACTATTACCATTATAGTCTAGTGAGGTGAATTCTTTGCGGCCGTCTCTTAAGTAACTTTTATAGTTACACATCCGGCGTTAGAATTTCTATAAATAACCGTCTTTAATTTACAAATGACAAACAAACAGAGAGCAACAGCGTCCACGCCGACTTTGGGACTACTCTTGTCTGATCGAACAAGGATCAGGATGACTGCTACTCTTTCAACGCATCCACTACCCCAAAGGGCGGAGCAAGAGTTATGGTGACAACGTAAATGCGAACCATGAATTATGGGATTCGTTATCAGTGACGTCGTACTTGGTTTTCATCAGATATTTTGTTATCAGATGGTTATTTGTGGTCATGATGTGGTTGAGGTTAAGATGGCAGCCGGTGGCAATTATTCCATATCTACTATCGTAATATGGATATTTCTACTTTCTCTATACATTTTAAAGGCAGTGTGTCAGAATTCTACGACATGTCATTAAGGTAAAGATATTACTGTACCAGTTGCACCACTCGAATACACTGTTATTCTTTATAAGAAATTTTCTGCTTTCTATTTTATGGTTTTTCCAAAACCTTGCGTCTTCAGAACCAGCGGTACTGAGCCCACTTCACGAGTTTTGTAGGGAAATCAGGAAGCAGAAGTCCTCAGCACCCATAGCGGGCAGAGCACAGACAGACCTTTGTATAGCTTTACACTTTAACTTTATACAAACAAACAAACAAATAAGAAGAATATTTATGTAGAAGTACAGACAAACAACTGGTATTACAAATATCAAATGTGTCCTTATTTATTTGAATTAAACACTGTGATATGAAATAGACAACAAACGAAGACAAATGTATCGTGTGAAAGCGGCCACGCTGAACGCAGAAGTTGAGTACTGACCGTGAAATTAAAAAGAATAAACACATTTATTTTATTTATATAAAAATACAACACAAATAGCTATTATCTTGAAGGAGACAGTATTATTTGTTAAGCAACGCATATAGTCTTACCCACGTATAAAAACAACATTATACAAAGAAGGAAAGCAGGTCACGCAATCAGTGACATAGTAAGAACTAGTCTTACCGTAAAGTTCATTCGTCTTAGAATCTGACAATCCAGTACTTATTATTAGGGAGTTGAAACCTTGGCAAAAAAAAACCATTCTCTGGGCACAGTGATTCGATAAACCAATAAGAAGTCATATATATCATCTTTAACTGGATAAGCCAATGAGAGACACGTATCGTGATCAATTTGGCCAATCAATGAGACAAATGCACTATCACCAACCTGACAAACCAATGAGAAGATGTGTATCATTGTGCATATATATATATATATAAAGAGACTAGAGTTTTGAAATTACTCAAGAACGACTTCTCAATAAACAAAACGTTAAACGTCAACAGGTACACGAAGACTAAAGTTACTTTACGATGACACTTCTATTGTCTTCAGCTACGCTTCGAAGGCTATCCGCACTTTTTAATCTGATCATACCTTAAAAATATTTATACTGGAATATTACAGTCGGCCCAGCATGGCCAGAGGGGTCAAGGCGTTCGACTCGTAATCCGAAGGTCGCGGGTTCGAATCCCCGTCGCACCAAACATACTCACTCTTTCAGCTTTGGGGGCGTTACAATGTGATGGTCAATCCCACTATTCGTTGGTGAAAGAGTAGCCCAAGAGTTGGCGGTGGGTGGTGATGACTAGCTGCCTTCCCTCTAGTCTTACACTGTTAAATTATGGACGGCGAGCACAGATAGCCCTCAAGTAGCTTTACCAGAAATAAACAAAACGTTACAGTCAATACATCCACATTTATTGTTTTTCTGAGTTTTCAAAGGGTTTGATACCTTCATCAGGTACCGCAGAAATCAGCTTTTAACAGAGTTTAATAATTCCTGTTAAAACAGGATGCCGTACCTGAAGAAGAAAACATAGTCTGAAAACGAGAACATAACTGTAACTGAATCACAATACTTAGTTGCGACTTAGCATGCTAAGATTTTGACGAACACGCTACCCATTCAAAATAAACATGATAAATTCTTGAAGAAACGTTTCGTGTTTCTCTAAGATTTAAATTGTTAGCTTCTTCTGGTATCTGTTTACAATTACACGCGTGCTCAGTGGGAAGTGACGTAAGAATTGTATTCTAAACAAACGTAAAACTGCGGACCAAGAATCTAATTTCATATTTCGTAAAGCTTCCAGATGGAAAGTGTGTGTGCTTTCTTAGAGCAAAGCCACATTGGGCTATTTACTGAGTCCACGGAGGGGAATCGAACTCCTAATTTCAGCGTTGTAAATCCGCAGACTTACCGTTGTACCAGCTGAGGGCCCGGATGGAAAGAGTAAGGAACACTATTTAAAATAAATATATATATATGCACATGTATTTTCGTATAATGCAAGTTCACTTTTGAATGTTATATATTTTTACTTTAACAAAACATTTGTTTTCATTTCCCCCAGGACCCCAACAAACATTTTATAGAGAGATGGGAAGTAAAACCGTTTCTATTGAAATGCACAAAAGGGGTTTTCTTTAACACGAATGAAAAACCCAAGAAAACCCAAAACTAACACGCTGATTGAAATAACAACAGCAGCTCTTCATTTGATATTCTGACTGTTCGTTGTTAGTTAAACATAAAACTGCACAATGGGCTACGTATGCTGTGTCCACCACGGGTATCGCAACTCGACTTATAGAGCTTAAAGTCTCCACTGGCTAGTGTTTTCAATAACATTTGTATACTCAAATTTTTACACCATATTAAGCCTAACTATATGTTAAGAGAAGTCACACCTAAGTTTCAGTTGAGAAAATAGGGTTTGTGTGTATGTTTTTTTTCTTATAGTAAAGCCACATCAAGCTATCTGCTGTGTTCTTCGAGGGGAATCGAACACCTGATTTTAGCGTTGTAAAGCCAAAGACTTACTGTTGTCCCTCAGAGGGACAAGGAGAAAATAAGAGAAACAGGAATTAATATACAAGGTTTGGCTGTTCTGGGCAGAGAACTGACAGGAAGTAGTACACAAGGTTTGGCTGTTCTGGGCAGAGAACTGACAGGAAGTAGTACACAAGGTTTGGCTGCTCTGGGCAGAGAACTGATAGCACTGGAGTTAACATTTTATTTTAGCACTTCCCAAAACGTGCGAACTCACATCTTCATTGGAAATGGAGATTTTACACCTCCTTAGAGATGTCGTTAGCGCATAAGCTTCCACCAACATATTTCACACAACGTTTTAGTCACTGAAGGAGACAAGTGTTTTTTTTTTTTTAACATTAAGCCATCAAGTTACGTCATGTATCAGATACGTGCGCAACTTAACTGCGTTTGTTTTAGTTTTCACACACTACTTAAATGGCTCCTGTTCTGTTGAAACATCGAGTTCCGTTCAAATCTTTGAATATATAAAATGGTCGTGAATGTTTGTTTTTCACTTCTATTTGCTTCTGTCTCGTTGTTAAGCGCAAAGCTGCACAATTAGCTCTTTCTGGTTCGCTCATCACTGGGATGGAAACCAGAATTTTTTGCGTTGTAAGCCTGTTCTGTATTTAATATTTAATAGGGTGAAGCTTCTTCCTGATAACAACAACGGGATTGTTTGTGCAAGGATCACACAATCTTTTCAAAGCGTGGACGAATGAAGAAACTGTTTGTGCAGGAATAACACTTTTTCTTCGTAGCTTACACAAACAAGGGATCGCACCAGAACGCAACAAAATGTATATTCATCATGAAGAAACCAACAAGTTTGTATCTAACATTAGAAATCATCTGAGCCACAAGAAGGCTGAAGACAAATCTCATGTCTTTCTCTAGGCTACTATAATTCATTTGAGGTATTATTACAAATCTCTATATGAACATTTCTTTGACTTTGCTGTAAAAAAACTTATGCCTGTGTAGTTGATTGAAGTTACATCATTGTCAATGATTAGATAGATGTAAGCTGTATCCACTATATATAACATACATATTGCGGTTGGTCAATAGTTTGCGCCCCCCGCTAGTACAGCGGTATGCCTTCAGATTTACAACGCTAAAATCAGGGGTTCGATTCCCCTCGGTGGGCTCATTAGATAGCCCGGTGTGGCTTTGCTATAAGAAAATACACACACACGATAGTTCGACCTGTGATAGGGCTGCGGAGAAAACACCCAACTGTCAAATACACACCTTTACAAACACCCATTTTCTCGGCTGGTCAGTTTGATTGTAACTAATACAGATGCTTAGAATAGTTCAAAAAGTCCGTGGTGTAAGGTTATTAATCCAGGTGTGCCTACAATAACTCAGAATGTTCTTGAAGTAACGTCAGTACCACATATACTAACATAAGCCTGGCCCTTCTATAAGAAATTCATTCTGCTAACTTCTTCAATAAGTGAGCTAAGGGTTTATGGTTCATTCAGAATAAATACTGAAATTAACATGAAGCTATTGGGAATGTTAGATACAGAGACTGTTTGTTTTTTGAATTTGCGCAAAGCTACTTGAGGGCTATCTGCGCTAGCCGCCCCTAATTTAACAGTGTAAGACTAGAGGGAAAGCAGCTAGTCATCACCACTCACCGCCAACTCTTTGGATACTCTTTTACCAACGAATAGTGGGATTGACCGTCACATTATAACGCCACCATTGCTGAAAGGGCGAGCATGTTTGTGCGACAGAGATTCGAACTTGCGACCCTCGAATTATGAGTCGAGTGCCTTAACCACCTGGCCATGCCGGGCCCCATACAGAGATTCGCCAGTTATAAGAGATTTTGTTTCAATAACGATTTAGATAAAGAGTAATTATCACTTCATACTTTATTTTATAGTTAAACAAAACGTCCATTATTCATGTAACAGTTAAACAAAACTTACAATACCGAATACAAGTAATATGACAGTATTATTAAACAACATATTCACAGTACATGAAATTCATACTGTATTTTAAGTAAGAGTTATGACAGTATAATATTATGTAAATCTTTCCATTTTGTTATGTTAAGTCTTCCATACAATGAGAGAATATAATCTTCAACATCATGGTAACACTTCACTGATACATGTTGAGTGAGTCATAGTGCGAGTACGTGTCATTGTTTATAATTCATATATATTTGTACCAAGGACATATCATAAGAGTTCTGTTTAAATGAACATACTGATCAAATTTTAGGTCTGAGATAATTGTTACGGTATCAAATGCAGTGTCTTAACTATACAGAAAGAAGCCAGCAAGGAACTAGCATGTGGTATTGGTATATGATAGAATAAATCTACTTAATACTTCACAAATAGACCTTAAAATAAAAGGGTGTTTGATATTATATATTAAATTTTGTTGTCATGACACAGCCCAGAAAGTGTAAAAAATTGTAGGTAAAACAGAGAACTTGCACAAAAGCCTTACTTGATGGTGATTGGACTCTGATAAATTACAGTAGACTTGAAATGCTCTCCTAACACTGTGTAGTACAATATCGTTAAGACAGAGACAGGTTACTTTGAATTTAGGAAAGTAAGAGACAGAACACCAAACCTCAGTGATACTGATGTTAAGTATCTTTGTTTATGTCGCCTTCAGGACACAATGAAGACTGACACTGATCTCAAGTATGAGATAAACAACCATGTACCAGATGACAGAAAACTGTCTAGATGTACAGTATCAGGAATACTTAATGTAATATTTGGTCATGTAACAGTTTAGAAACCTTTACTTTAATCTACAAATGTTGCCAAGAAACTGGAATTTGTAAAAAGTACAAAACTGGACTTTTGATGACTAGAAAAGAATGTTTATGGGTAGATAAGTCCAACTTTGAAGTACTTTGTTCAAAGTGGATATTGTACGTCTGATGGAAGAAAGGTGAAAGATACCTCATTGCATTGATGAAGCAGGATAATGGTTTTGAGGTGTTTTCTGCTGAGACAGCAGGAGGTATTTGTAAAATAGATGGAATAATGGACCAGTACAAGTACCATCAGATACTGATCCATCATTGTATACCTATGATTTGCATATTACTGGTATAAGATTCTAATACCAAGATAATAATAACCCCAAACACTCTTCTATGTAGAAACTACTTAGCTACAACAGAAGCTGCTGGAGTCATTCAACTGATACAGTGGTCCCCACAGAGCCAAAGTTGACTAGATCTGAGATTGGATAGATCAAAAACTTAACAAATCCAGAGTTGCTTCCAAATAAACTTTATAGAAGTGTATTACAAACATTTAAAGTAAAAATCCCAAAGGACTCTTTGATTAAATATGTTGTAACGTTGTCTGAAAGACCGTCTACAGTTATTAAAGTAAAAGGTAGAAACACAAAATATTAACTGTTTGCTGAACTTAAGCATGTCCACTGAGTTTCTGTTGTACCAAACATGAAGATTAATATCAAGCATGTTCACTGAGTTTCTGTTGTACTAAATATGAAGATTAATATCAAGCATGTTCACTGAGTTTCTGTTGTACTAAATATGAAGAATAATATCAAGCATGTTCACTGAGTTTCTGTTGTACTAAACATGAAGATTAATATCAAGCATGTTCACTGAGTTTCTGTTGTACTAAATATCAAGAATAATATCAAGCATGTTCACTGAGTTTCTGTTGTACTAAATATGAAGATTAATATCAAGCATGCTCACTGAGTTTCTGTTGTATTAAACATGAAGATTAATATCAAGCATGTCCACTGAGTTTCTGTTGTACTAAGTATGAAGATTAATATCAAGCATGTCCACTGAGTTTCTGTTGTACTAAACATGAAGATTAATATCAAGCATGTCCACTGAGTTTGTGTTGTACTAAACATGAAGATTAATATCAAGCATGTTCACTGAGTTTGTGTTGTACTAAATATGAAGATTAATATCAAGCATGTTCACTGAGTTTGTGTTGTACTAAACATGAAGATTAATATCAAGCATGTCCACTGAGTTTGTGTTGTACTAAACATGAAGATTAATATCAAGCATGTCCACTGAGTTTGTGTTGTACTAAATATGAAGATTAATATCAAGCATGTTCACTGAGTTTCTGTTGTACTAAATATAAAGATTAATATCAAGCATGTTCACTGAGTTTCTGTTGTACTAAATATGAAGATTAATATCAAGCATGTTCACTGAGTTTCTGTTGTACTAAATATGAAGATTAATATCAAGCATGTTCACTGAGTTTCTGTTGTACTAAATATAAAGATTAATATCAAGCATGTCCACTGAGTTTCTGTTGTACTAAATATAAAGATTAATATCAAGCATGTTCACTGAGTTTCTGTTGTTCTAAATATGAAGATTAATATCAAGCATGTTCACTGAGTTTCTGTTGTACTAAATATGAAGATTAATATCAAGCATGTTCACTGAGTTTCTGTTGTACTAAATATAAAGATTAATATCAAGCATGTTCACTGAGTTTGTGTTGTACTAAACATGAAGATTAATATCAAGCATGTCCACTGAGTTTGTGTTGTATTAAACATGAAGATTAATATCAAGCATGTTCACTGAGTTTCTGTTGTACTAAGTATGAAGATTAATATCAAGCATGTCCACTGAGTTTCTGTTGTACTAAACATGAAGATTAATATCAAGCATGTCCACTGAGTTTGTGTTGTACTAAACATGAAGATTAATATCAAGCATGTCCACTGAGTTTCTGTTGTACTAAATATGAAGATTAATATCAAGCATGTTCACTGAGTTTGTGTTGTACTAAACATGAAGATTAATATCAAGCATGTCCACTGAGTTTGTGTTGTACTAAACATGAAGATTAATATCAAGCATGTCCACTGAGTTTCTGTTGTACTAAATATGAAGATTAATATCAAGCATGTTCACTGAGTTTCTGTTGTACTAAATATAAAGATTAATATCAAGCATGTTCACTGAGTTTCTGTTGTACTAAATATGAAGATTAATATCAAGCATGTTCACTGAGTTTCTGTTGTACTAAATATGAAGATTAATATCAAGCATGTTCACTGAGTTTCTGTTGTACTAAATATAAAGATTAATATCAAGCATGTCCACTGAGTTTCTGTTGTACTAAATATGAAGATTAATATCAAGCATGTTCACTGAGTTTCTGTTGTATTAAATATGAAGATTAATATCAAGCATGTTCACTGAGTTTCTGTTGTACTAAGTATGAAGATTAATATCAAGCATGTTCACTGAGTTTCTGTTGTACTAAACATGAAGATTAATATCAAGCATGTCCACTGAGTTTGTGTTGTACTAAACATGAAGATTAATATCAAGCATGTTCACTGAGTTTGTGTTGTACTAAATATGAAGATTAATATCAAGCATGTTCACTGAGTTTGTGTTGTACTAAACATGAAGATTAATATCAAGCATGTCCACTGAGTTTGTGTTGTACTAAACATGAAGATTAATATCAAGCATGTCCACTGAGTTTGTGTTGTACTAAATATGAAGATTAATATCAAGCATGTTCACTGAGTTTCTGTTGTACTAAATATAAAGATTAATATCAAGCATGTTCACTGAGTTTCTGTTGTACTAAATATGAAGATTAATATCAAGCATGTTCACTGAGTTTCTGTTGTACTAAATATGAAGATTAATATCAAGCATGTTCACTGAGTTTCTGTTGTACTAAATATAAAGATTAATATCAAGCATGTCCACTGAGTTTCTGTTGTACTAAATATGAAGATTAATATCAAGCATGTTCACTGAGTTTCTGTTGTACTAAATATAAAGATTAATATCAAGCATGTTCACTGAGTTTGTGTTGTACTAAACATGAAGATTAATATCAAGCATGTCCACTGAGTTTGTGTTGTATTAAACATGAAGATTAATATCAAGCATGTCCACTGAGTTTCTGTTGTACTAAGTATGAAGATTAATATCAAGCATGTCCACTGAGTTTCTGTTGTACTAAACATGAAGATTAATATCAAGCATGTCCACTGAGTTTGTGTTGTACTAAACATGAAGATTAATATCAAGCATGTCCACTGAGTTTCTGTTGTACTAAATATGAAGATTAATATCAAGCATGTTCACTGAGTTTGTGTTGTACTAAACATGAAGATTAATATCAAGCATGTCCACTGAGTTTGTGTTGTACTAAACATGAAGATTAATATCAAGCATGTCCACTGAGTTTCTGTTGTACTAAATATGAAGATTAATATCAAGCATGTTCACTGAGTTTCTGTTGTACTAAATATAAAGATTAATATCAAGCATGTTCACTGAGTTTCTGTTGTACTAAATATGAAGATTAATATCAAGCATGTTCACTGAGTTTCTGTTGTACTAAATATGAAGATTAATATCAAGCATGTTCACTGAGTTTCTGTTGTACTAAATATAAAGATTAATATCAAGCATGTCCACTGAGTTTCTGTTGTACTAAATATGAAGATTAATATCAAGCATGTTCACTGAGTTTCTGTTGTATTAAATATGAAGATTAATATCAAGCATGTTCACTGAGTTTCTGTTGTACTAAATATAAAGATTAATATCAAGCATGTTCACTGAGTTTGTGTTGTACTAAACATGAAGATTAATATCAAGCATGTCCACTGAGTTTGTGTTGTACTAAACATGAAGATTAATATCAAGCATGTCCACTGAGTTTGTGTTGTACTAAATATGAAGATTAATATCAAGCATGTTCACTGAGTTTCTGTTGTACTAAATATAAAGATTGATATCAAGCATGTTCACTGAGTTTGTGTTGTACTAAACATGAAGATTAATATCAAGCATGTCCACTGAGTTTGTGTTGTACTAAATATGAAGATTAATATCAAGCATGTTCACTGAGTTTGTGTTGTACTAAATATGAAGATTAATATCAAGCATGTCCACTGAGTTTGTGTTGTACTAAATATGAAGATTAATATCAAGCATGTTCACTGAGTTTCTGTTGTACTAAATATAAAGATTGATATCAAGCATGTTCACTGAGTTTGTGTTGTACTAAACATGAAGATTAATATCAAGCATGTCCACTGAGTTTGTGTTGTACTAAATATGAAGATTAATATCAAGCATGTTCACTGAGTTTCTGTTGTACTAAATATGAAGATTAATATCAAGCATGTTCACTGAGTTTCTGTTGTACTAAATATAAAGATTAATATCAAGCATGTCCATTGAGTTTCTGTTGTACTAAATATGAAGATTAATATCAAGCATGTTCACTGAGTTTCTGTTGTTCTAAATATGAAGATTAATATCAAGCATGTTCACTGAGTTTCTGTTGTACTAAATATGAATATTAATAACATTCTGATTGTTCTTTGGAAGTAACCATAAATTTAAGTTTTGAATTTATGGTAACACTTTTGTACAGTACTGTATGTTATTCACCTGACATAATTAAACAATCATAACATTCTCGTAAGATATATTTAAATAAAACACATAATAACTACATAATATATTTTTTATGTAGAAGAACACAAGATGATTTTAAATGAAACGTACATTACTCAAGTGATGCATGAAACATTTTGATGTTGTGATAATTTAATAAAGTAGATATAGAGTTAAACTCTACTCGTAAAGCACTATTAATCCAGCACTTTCCATCCAACGGTTTGAATGTAGAATCCGGCTAAATTATTAAACATAATTTACTGTTATTCCGATGTAATGACACAAACATTTAAAACAACGTATGGAATATTTCAAAAACATAACATTCATGAGTATCACACACACTGTGTGCAGAGAAATGTGAACTTTTAACTCACTACATTACAGTTACATATAATGTGTGAAACGTACTGTTCATATTACGTGTGATGTGTAAAAACACAGTATTTATGAAATATGTAATGTATAAACACACTTTATTCATATAATATGAGATCGGTAAACACCCTATATTAACATATGATGAATGTACAACACGCACTATTCATATTGTGTGATGTGTAAATATATTGTATTCATGTTGTGGGATGTGAAAATATGGTGTATTTATATTGTGTGATGTGTGAATATATTCTATTCATATTATGTGTGATGTGTGAATATATTCTATTCATATTATGTGTGATGTGTGAATATATTGTATTCATATTATATGTAATTTGTTAAACGTACTATTCGTATTATGTGTTACGTGTAAACCCAACGCATACATAATGTGTTAATTTTAAGTCTTCAAAGTATGTGTTATCCAATTAATATTTTATTTGCATTGTATTATTATATCACGTAATATGTTAATGTTCTATATCAACACTATATGTGTTATTTTTGTAAACTGTTTTTTGTGGCATGTTTACGAATTATTTTCTGATTGAACTTGATTGTTTAACACAAACTGTTGGTATATATATATTGTGAAGCTGTTAATGTATGTGTACAGCGTAGCAACACACTGTATCGATATGTCAAGTGTTGTGTTAACACGTTGTATTTATGTCATAAGTACTTGTTGGACTCTCTGTGAACTCTGATATTTCGTGTGATTTCAACAAGGCGTATTCATGATGAATCTTTGTTGAATGGACGGCGACTGTCACTTGTGGAGACACAAGTGTGGAAGGACGACGTTTCGAAAGCCTTCCGCCTTTCGTCTTCAGGCCAGTCTACGAAGTTTCATCACGAATACTCTGCATAAACAATTTATCAAAGATGAATTTTTCTTGATGACGATAAACCCACTTGAAATAAAAATGTATCTCAGAACCGCTGGTATGGGTATTAACACTACTACTGATAAGGAGAGAACAACAGGCTAAACTGAAGATGACCTAGAAAGGTCAAAACGTTGTTCTCTCCTTATCAGTGAAAGTGTTAATACCCATACCAGCGGTTCTGAGATACAAGAAATACATATAACGCATTAAAAGATATTCTGTATAGCCAAAAATTAATGATACATCTTACATAATAACCTAGGTTTCACATAAAAATAATTTAATTTCTCACGGAATTTGGAAATTACTGAGACTGGATCGTTTTTGGTTTGTCTATAGTTTATTCCTTGTGGAGACGTTCTGCATTTCGTAAGCAGTTATGTAATTGGATTTCTAGTATTGGGATTTACTTACGTCTAGGATCTCAAGTGTTCTTTCTTACACGTCGAGTATTAGTTTTAATAAATTGTAGTAACGGTTTCTAAATGATCTGTTCGGACCGACATGTACTATTAATGATAAATGTGTTCAGATGTTTAGACAAACTTAACACAAACACGTATTTTCCTGCTTTCCTAGTGTCATGTACCACACACAACCGAGTGGCAAACATTCATTTTGTTGCTACGAAAATAACTCACTGTGTATACTGGCAAACTAGATAATCCATTCTTCTTATATCTTTAGTTAGAGCGAGATTGAAAAACATCGAGTTCGTAAATACGTACGTTCTGCGTTCGGGTGCTAATAACATTAGATCTATTGCTGGAAGTATTTCTCGGGTTACTTGGTGGATTAACTGGTTTATCTGATGTGTGAATGCGTGAACACACTGTTTAGAAAACATATTTATGGTGTATCAATTGGATTATTCAGCGTATCATATGTTTTCTCGAAGTATCAATTGGATCATTTAGTTTATAATTTGTTTTGCTTCACGTATTGACCGGATGATTTAGCGTATCGTCTGTTTTGTTTGACGTATGAACCGGATATTTTAGCGTATCATCTGGTTTGCTTCACATATCAACCGGATTATTTAGCGTATCGTCTGTTTTGTTTGACGTATGAACCGGATATTTTAGCGTATCACCTGGTTTGCTTCACGTATCAACCGGATTATTTAGCGTAACGTCTGTTTTATTTGATGTATGAACCGGATATTTTAGCATATCACCTAGTTTGCTTCACGTATCAACCGGATTATTTAGCGTATCGTCTGTTTTGTTTGACGTATGAACCGGATATTTTAGCGTATCACCTGGTTTGCTTCACATATCAACCGGATTATTTAGCGTATCGTCTGTTTTGTTTGACGTATGAACCGGATATTTTAGCGTATCACCTGGTTTGCTTCACGTATCAACCGGATTATTTAGCGTATCGTCTGTTTTGTTTGACGTATGAACCGGATATTTTAGCGTATCACCTGGTTTGCTTCACATATCAACCGGATTATTTAGCGTATCATCTTCATGTGATCTCCATCATTTAAATGTATTTTTTAAACATTAAAACTAAAGTTACAGGATACATCAATCGATAAGTTCGCATAGTTTCATCAGTTCGTTGCTAAAGTGTGTTAGCTAAGAAAAAGCGCTTTTGTGAGATTGCCACACATTAAAATTAATAAAGATAGACAGATAGACTTATAAACATATCTTAATGAATGAACTAAGACAAAAACAAAAGTTTTAATGCTGGTTTTTACAGTGCGAAACATTTTCAGAAACTATACGAACGGTAACAATAACTTGACTATTAACAACGTGCAGTTTAACTAATCTATCTCGTACATTACCGCGGTACTTTACGTTACTTGTCTATTACATACTGAGTTATAAAACTTATAAAAATTTACACACGCGTATGCTTTTGTACGCGGCTTACAGTAATCGAAGTAACCTTTAAGTATTAGCGAACAGATACATAATGGGTTATTTGTGCTCTGCCCAGATAAAGTATTAAGCTCCAATTTTTAACATTATAAGCCTTCAGAGGAGGTTGTATTGATATTTATCATTGTCTAACCTCTCTTCCCACAAAATAAAACACAACGATGAACAAACATACGTGTTCAAGAGCCACCAGTGCTGTAATGACAGCTGACAAAAGAAACGTCCTAAGCATTCTTCACCTTAACCTCCCATTTCTTGCTGGCGACAACCTTTGGCTGATTTTAAACGTGAAAGGCCTCTCACGAGACAGAGAGACCCCCTTCGTAAGTAGTTTCCTTAACTTCGTGGGATTCAATTCTTTCCCGTCAGGTCCATAAAACCTGTGATAAATCAGAGGAGAGAATAAACAAGCTACTGGAAAGACTGTTTCAATAGAAACTAGAACAGTTCCAGGAGAAAAACCATACGTAACCCTACAAGAATGGTTTGTTTTTATTAGATATTAAATTTATACGTAATGTTCTAAGAAATTTCCTTGGAAGAAATTGAAATTTTATTACCTGGAGATGCAAATGGTAGAAAACCACTTGCGTTGTCAACACGAAGTCGTAAAAACACTCACTCCCAAATATTGGAGAAAAAGAAACAAAAGTCATTTCCAGTCTCAACAGTTAACGGAAAAGAGTGATGTTTGATTTCTACGGTTTATATGGTTTATTATTGAATTTTAGTTACTACATTCTGAGGTGAAATAATCAGTGTAAAAAACGAACTGTACCACATTGTCACAAAAACCGAACTGTTAGATTTAACAGCTATTTTATCAGAGTAAAATACGAACTGTACCACATTGTCACAGAAACCGAACTGTTAGGTTTAACAGCTATTTTATCAGTGTAAAATACGAACTGTACCACATTGTCACAAAAACCGAACTGTTAGGTTTAACAGCTATTTTATCAGTGTAAAATACGAACTGTACCACATTGTCACAGAAACCGAACTGTTAGATTTAACAGCTATTTTATCAGTGTAAAATACGAACTGTACCACATTGTCACAGAAACCGAACTGTTAGATTTAACAGCTGTTTTATCAGTGTAAAATACGAACTGTACCACATTGTCACAAAGCCGAACTGTTAGGTTTAACAGCTATTTTATCAGTGTAGAATACGAACTGTACCACATTGTTACAAAGCCGAACTGTTAGGTTTAACAGCTATTTTATCAGTGTAGAATACGAACTGTACCACATTGTCACAAAGCCGAACTGTTAGGTTTAACAGCTATTTTATCAGTGTAGAATACGAACTGTACCACATTGTCACAAAGCCGAACTGTTAGGTTTAACAGCTATTTTATCAGTGTAAAATACGAACTGTACCACATTGTCACAGAAACCGAACTGTTAGGTTTAACAGCTATTTTGTCAATGTAAAATACGAACTGTACCACATTGTCACAGAAACCGAACTGTTAGGTTTAACAGCTATTTTATCAGTGTAAAATACGAACTGTACCACATTGTCACAGAAATCGAATTGTTAGGTTTAACAGTTATTTTATCAGAGTAAAATACGACCTCTAATACATTGCCGCGGAAGTTGTAAGTCATATTTCTGCAATATGCTTAACACTCTGACAATGAAACCAATTTGATTAACAAGCATGCGTGTCTGGAGATGTTATATTTTATATGTTCCACGACATTAATTCCGGGTTTGCTAACGGAATGTATTTAGTCCTAAGTGTTATTCAAAATTTGAAATTCTAGAATAGAGAACACATTTTAATGATCGCTGTATATTTGTGTACATACGTCTTGAGAGAAAACAGAGTTGTTATTTGGAATTTTAAAAAGAGTTCTTTGCACGGGTAGCTGAGATAATCCCCGAGGCCACACGTAGTTGAAGGAATGCTATTCGTAGGTGATCAAATGTTCGTGGGAAACTTTACTTTCAGTGTCTGATGTACATTATAATTGAAAAGCAGTGTTTATCTTTTATAAGGTTGTTTGTCTAGTCTCTGACTATTTAATAATCCCAGCTTTTATTATTCGAGTCGCGGAAGGCAGATGGAATTATATTTATACTTACCTTAGCATTGACTGTTTTGCGTAAAATGATTCACAGAGACATTTGGTGTGTTTACGTAGGTAGTAAATAATATAGATAAATAGGTTCTACTCCAAACTCGTTCCAATGTTTTAGACTTTTCTTCGGTGCGTGAAAAATTAAACACATTTTAAAGTATGCAGTGGATGCAAGTAATTACCCGAGCACAACCCCACTGCCTCAGGTCGCAAAGCAGGATTAACGAGCTATTCATGCAACAACTAATACGTTTTGTTCGCAGTTATCAATCACATTGTTTTTCAGAATTAACAGATTTCTCCTTTGGTTCACAAACACTGATTATACACCCTTTCAAGTGTCGCAGTCCTTCTGTATTTTGTAGTTTATGAATTCCCTGATGTATTCTGTTTCCAAAAAACGATCACAGAGGGCAGTGTTTAATATCTAAGTAAATTTGATGTTTGTTCTTTGTTTCTTTTCAGGTTAGTCGATATATTAAACAAAAAGACAAATAAATTTCCATGAAAGATGATTGTTCTGTTTAAAGGTGAGCTGAAAGTCTTTTCACATATACTTTTTTATATGTTTATCTCCCGTTCAAAAAAAACAAAATCAGTGTTAGGTTCTAGAGGATGGGACAAAAATTTGTTACGACAATTTTTAAATTAGAATAATTGTGAAAATAAACTGTGAAAACAACACAACAGTATATAACATGTTATAGGAACAACAAGTAGATGTTTATTACAGTTCTGTTCATTATTTGTGTATTACTTGAGGAATAGTGTTTAATATATCTGTTTTGTTGTCTCTGTGTATTGTTGTACATACGTACAGTTAATACTCGAATACAGTGTTTAATATATTTGTTGTGTTAACTCTCTGTATTCTTGTACTTTGTTGTACTTAGTACTCGAATACAGTGTTTAATACATCTGTTGTGCTGACTTTCTGTATTTTGCTGTACTTAGTATTCGGGTACACTGTTTGGTGTTGTGTTGGCTACTGTGTATTTTCGTACTTGCTATGTTGTCCCCCGATGGTAGAGCGGTAAGTCTATGGATTTACAACACTAAAATCAGGGGTTCGATTCCCCACGGAGGACTGATCAAATAGCCCGATGTGGCTTTGCTGTAAGAGAACTAAGACTTGATATGTACTAAGAAAACTATTATAAGCAGCTTCTTAAAGAAAAATAAATATCTTGAAAATAATTTTTTTCAATCATTAATATCACACATCTGAAACTGTTGAGTATTAGTTTGATTAAAGCAGGGTAAAATATGAAACTGTTGAGCATTAGTTTGATTAAAGCAGGGTAAAATATGAAACTGTTGAGTATTAGTTTGGTTAAAGCAGGGTAAAATATGAAACTGTTGAGCATTAGTTTGGTTAAAGCAGGGTAAAATATGAAACTGTTGAGTATTAGTTTGATTAAAGCAGAGTAAAATATGAAACTGTTGAGCATTAGTTTGGTTAAAGCAGGGTAAAATATGAAACTGTTGAGCATTAGTTTGGTTAAAGCAGGGTAAAATATGAAACTGTTGAGCATTAGTTTGGTTAAAGCAGGGTAAAATATGAAACTGTTGAGCATTAGTTTGGTTAAAGCAGGGTAAAATATGAAACTGTTGAGTATTAGGTTGATTAAAGCAGGGTAAAATATGAAACTGTTGAGTATTAGTTTGATTAAAGCAGGGTAAAATATGAAACTGTTGAGCATTAGTTTGGTTAAAGCAGGGTAAAATATGAAACTGTTGAGTATTAGTTTGATTAAAGCAGGGTAAAATATGAAACTGTTGAGTATTAGTTTGGTTAAAGCAGGGTAAAATATGAAACTGTTGAGCATTAGTTTGATTAAAGCAGGGTAAAATATGAAACTGTTGAGTATTAGTTTGGTTAAAGCAGGGTAAAATATGAAACTGTTGAGCATTAGTTTGATTAAAGCAGGGTAAAATATGAAACTGTTGAGCATTAGTTTGGTTAAAGCAGGGTAAAATATGAAACTGTTGAGCATTAGTTTGGTTAAAGCAGGGTAAAATATGAAACGAATTATTGTGGAAAATTAATAGAATATTTCTAGGCAGAAAATTAACAGAGGAAAAAGACAGTGTGTCTGTCTAATGAGATGATCAAGGAAGGCCATGTATAGACAGATGTTTTTGCTATAAGACAGATGCCTTATATAAAGTTGTTACAGTCGTTTCGTAAAGAAAAGGAACATGGCGGACGCTAAAAATCGAGCACTACAGAAGTTAAATAAAAGATAGTAGTGACCAAAGTGTTAGTTGTCATTCATAACTCTAGATTGTGTAAAACAACTACTAGGGTTTTCTTAAGCCTTTGATCAAACAAAATATTAACGAGAAATTTCGCTCGTATTAACATATTCTCACCCTTTACGTTTCCTTGTAAGACTTCATAGAAATATTCAGATATTTTACTTAGAAAAACAGTAATCACTTGAGAGCTTCGAATTGATTCAAAACTTCTATCCATCTGCACTACCCTCAAAGAAAAACAACCAGCAGTTGTTAGCGATGTCTAGAAATTTAATATGGAGAAAATCTTTTCGTTTGTTACAAGCCACGTTAAAAAGATTTGTAATTTTGAGAAAGCAGAAATAGATTCATGTCGTGTAGAGTTACTCACGTTTAGAGTTTTTTGTTTTCAACTTTTCGTACACTTGTTGGATATATTTAACAATTTTTAACTGCTCTTTGCCCTATCACAGATAAAGATAAAATATTGGGTTGCCTTCCGCGTATCACTTCTCAAATAAATCAGAAAATAATAGGACAAAGGAAGTAGAGAAGAAAACGGTCTTGAAGGTTTCAGTTTCAGTTTCTAGTAAAATGTCTGACAAAAAGTGTTGGCCTCGAGATAGTTACAACAGAGTTGGTGGAATCTCCTGGTGTGGACTCACAGAGCTACAACACATGTTAGAATATCCGCAATAGATACAGCGTATAGTCCAGTAAGGTTATAAAAACTACAACAAACAAGAAGAGTTGTTTTCCCTATCGGGGAAAGGATCAACTCTGTCTTCGACATTATAACTGTACAACTGTAACTGGTGGATTTAATGTTTTTCTGGAGATTAATTCTTGGTTGACAGCTATGTAAAAAAGAGGGAAGGTTTGGTTTGTTTATGAATTTCGCACAAAGCTACACGAGGGCTATCTGCACTAGCCGTCCCTAATTTAGTAGTGTAAGACTAGAGGTAAGGCAGCTAGTCATCACCTCCCATCGCCATCTCTTGGGCTACTCTTTTACCAACGAATAGTGGGATGGACCAACACGTAAACGTCCCTACTGCTAAAAGGGCGAGCATTGTTTGATGTGACGGGGATTTGAATCCACGACCCTCAGATTACGAGCCGAGTGCCCTAACCATCTGGCCATGCCCGGCCGCAGAGATAACGGAAGCCGTGAAACAAATCCGAGTCTCACAAAAACAAGTAAACTAGCATGGTTTCATGCCGAATGTGTTTTTTAAAGCGTTCCGGAAAGAAAATTATTTTTTATCTTACAGAAGGTGTATGATTATGACGCGATTTGGTTAGGGAAATATTTATCTATATTTTGTAAACATTTCTCTTGGTATTAAGATACAAGGTTTAGCTCAGTCATCTCTTTGGTTTCACAACTGATGCGACACGTTCTAGATTCAGAGGTTTACTCTACAGACTATATTACTAGAACGTCGTCACACCAAACATGCTCGCCCTTTTAGCCGTGGGGGAGTTATAATGTGACGGTCAATCCCACTATTCGTTGGTAAAAGAGTTGGCAGTGGGTGGTGATGACTAGCTGCCTTCCCTCTTGTCTTACACTGCTAAATTAGGGACGGCTAGTGCAGATAGCCCTCGTGTAGCTTTGTGCGAAATTCAAAAACAAACAAACAAATACTATAACGTTATGTCAAGTTTTTGTGAAATATAACACGCGAGATCTTCTGACTTTACTTTTGTCCACCAGGTTGCCACGTTCCCAGTTTTCATAATCGCTGCCGACCGAAATTTTCGCTGTCAAATCACTAAAGACAGACTTCTAATGTAAATACAACGTTTCTTCTTGTTGATTCCATATCATCACTCCAAACCTCGAGTTTCACCACTTTTACTGAAACACCCGTTAGCTAACATTTCGCGTGAGGTGTTTAGTTATCTGTTTTGGATACACGGAAATATGCATTCACTTTGTTTACAAGTTACAGCTAGATAGACATGCCTCACACTGTCACTGCAAATTCAGGCATTGGAAAAAACTGACATTTAACATGGAATATTGGTAGGGAACGAAAAATGGTTGGAGCGAATTGTGAAATACGTCTGACACGTAAGCTACACTTCCATATCCTAGATTTTGGTGTTTCTACGACCCCTATACTCTGCACTACACTGAACAGCCGTGCGTGTTTCAACAACTTTAGTTAATTAACTGACATGAATATTGTTAATATTTCGTTTACAACAAAATAAGTTACCTTCATTAAATATAAACAGCAGAACAAACACTGTTTACCTGTTATTTTCATCTGACTAAACGTTATATACGTGTTATCTTCCATTTAATCCAACATTATATTATTACGTAATTTCTTACCTCGCTATAAATAGTACTTACTTTGTGCTACATTAAACAATGAACATAATTTATATGTTACTTTCACTTGAATAAAGTTACGTGTTACTTTTGCTTGACGGCTAGGCATGCCAGGTGGGTTAAGGCGTTCGAATCTCCGTCACACCAAACATGCTCGCCCCTTCAGCCGTGGGAGCGTTATTATATGACGGTCAATCCCACTATTCGTTGGTAAAAAGAGTAGCCCAAGAGTTGGCGGTGGATGGTGATTACTAGCTGCCTTCCCTTTAGTCTCACACTACTAAATTAGGGACGGCTAGCGCAGACAGCCCTCGTGTAGCAAAATTACAAAAACAAACAAAAATGTTTCTTGAATAGATATAACTTACTTGTTACATTCACTTGAATACATATAATTTTCCTGTTTCTTTCATTTGAATAAATATAATTTATTTGTTACGTTAATTTGTATAAATAATTGCCGTGTTATTTTTCAAGTGAATAAATATCACCATTAACTTAAATAATTATCACTTGTATGACTTTCTTCATTTAAATAACAATTAGTTAGATGGTATAGCTAACCTAAACAATTTGTTTTTGTGATATTTTTAATCTAAACGTTGCGTGTTAACTTACTAACACTTATTGCAGTCAAATATATCAGTTTTCTTTCCCTGGGTTCCGAAGGATTTTAAATCGAACACGACAAAGAACCTAACAAAAATGTTATTAAAGTATTTAATAAAATTTTATTTACCTGTAATTCTTAAACCTAACTTTATTTGTTCGTAATTAAGTACAGGTCATATGATTGGCTATTTTCGTACCACGGGTATCAAAACCCTATGTCTAGCGTTGTAGATCCAAAACGCTGTGTCACTGGGAAGGGTCAAACTTGCATTACTCTCCAATAGTATCGCGGTAAGTCTCCAGATTTACAACGCTAAAATCAGGGGTTCGATTTTCCTCGGTGGGCTCAGAAGATAGTCTGATGTGGCTTTGCTATAAAAAACACAGACACACACAAACTTGCATTAACTTAGTTAATGTAGAATCAATTAGAACGTTTTAGTTGAAAAGATAGAAGTCCTCACAAAGAAACAACAAGTAAAGTAATCTTATGGGCAGTTGATCCAGTTTTGTAGCTATAATATTAATATAAACAGACTGAACGCATATTTTCCACACCAAATTAACTGGTTTGTTTTGAATTTCGCGCGAAGCTACACGAGGGCTATCTGCGCTAGCCGTCTCTAATTTAGCAGTGTAAGACTAGAGGGAAGGCAGTTAGTCATCACCACCCACCGCCAACTCTTGGGCTACTCTTTATCAACGAATAGTGATTATTGTGTGTGAATGATAACACTATGTAACACATTTTGTTCCTGAATAGTATGTGTTATTTATTAATTGCTTATGTTGTAAAATTACAGAAAGTGGCCATTGTTCCCTTCAAACGTTATTTTTCTGACCTGGATAATGAAATTTATAAATTAACCTATTTTCTATGTAAAAACGGACAAATTTGTACATTTTCATTTAAATAAGGTCTGAATAAAACAACATATGAATTAAGATTTACATGTATTTATACTAAAGTTAAACAAAAATGTTTAGAAGTGAGTAGTTTTTCGAGATTTGTGACTGTAATGTAAATCACTTTCACGTATCAGTCACCAAATATAGTCTCCCATCATGTTTTGTTTATACACCCCAGGACACAAAAGGAAAGTTTGAAGAGAAAAATAGGTCTTTTCCATTTACTTTAGGCATAAACAATTAGGAAATAACACTTTTTGTCCAGGAACAAGAAAAAGTAAAAATTTTGTTGCATAGTGTTATTAAATGCTTTAAATCAAACTTAAACCATATATCTTTAAATCTCATGTTTTTAATCGGGTCGCATTTTGAAATTTAAAAAAACACGTGTCTTTTAACTCGTCTTCAAGCTACAGCCATGCGTTAAGTTTAAACCAGTGTGAAACTGGTAAAGCTATTCTATTATACACCATGATTATGTGACATTATGGTGTGAACCCGATATATATTTACTCATTGCAAATCACCACGAATGTTTCTACAGACTACTAATGTGTTACACACACTGTTTCCTGTGACACATCGTTAATACGTTATATCAAAATTTACAAATTGATAAAACGTTTCTCATTATAAATTTTGATTATATCACATTACACCGTGAAGCAGATGATATGTTTATCAGTGCGTCATATCACGGCGCGAAATTGATTTACGGTTTCACGACTCTGTTTCGTATTGAAAAGTGAATCTTACGTGTGATGCTATCGAATGAAAAGCAGAGATTAGCTATTTAACGCCGATTCGTTACAGCCGCCTATTAGATCAGGATAAATAAGAAATCAAAAACACACAGGAATTCTGTATAATCGACAAAACAAACACACAAAAGGACTTTAAATATGAGGTCATCAAAACAACGCATTTTCGAGTTTTTAATAGCGCTTAAATAAATAAAACTACACAGTTACTTAAACCGAATCTCTATCACTCCAGTCGATGTGGGCTTCACATAGGGTGAACCTGCGCATGCTCTGTGACGTTACGATTCCTCTCAGTCTATAAGAGAGCTGCCCAGCCGGATTCGAATGTATGTTCTCTAGGCACTGTGCGACGTTCGCTTCAAAAACTGAGTAACTTAATGTGTTTACGGACTTCTAGACAACCACTAACTCAAAGTTAGGCGATGTGATCTCGAAAAATCATTCACTTTACACGTCGAGATGCCCAGCTGGATCAGTTGTCTTTTCTACTTTGTTCTGTTGGGGGACTATTGCTCTCTGATAGGTAAGAGGCTCGAATAGAGCAGACTTCTGTGACAATGCATGTTTTAACGAATTTCTATTGTGTTACGAATAAAAAAGAAGAGTCGAATTTTATGATACGTACTTTATTAGTATGCATACAATATATTAGGGTTCAACTGGACAATCGATCAAACCAGAATGAGTCTTTATGAGTGACATTTGGTTTATTGATAATGTTAAAGTTGTTGATGAAATGAAATGAAAGTGTTTCTATTTCTATAATGTTATGTTGAAATATGTCGTACAGTAATTACGTCGTACATGTGAAACGTTTATCTCAATGATTTATTGAAAACTATAGGAACTGAACAAAGCTTTAGCGAAAGGGATAAAAACATAACATGCTAAAGAGTTGTCTAGTTTGGCACGTGCACCTAATGGTTACTTGTTTGCTACTCTGTTTCAAGGCAGTTTCGGCCAACTGTTCACTACATATACACATACAAGAGTTAACAGCCTGGTTTCGGTACCGTTTCATTCATCAGTTCACTTTATTACCGTTTCTGCTGCATGTTTGTTACATAGCATCATCACCGTTTCGGTTACTTATTTATCATTAACCAATTTTTGTTGCTTGAGTCGCTTGTCTGCCACTTATCTTTACCCTCGTTTCGGTCTCTCATGATTAAATAGCTTCTATATCGTTCTTATTTAACATGTTAACAATATGAAGTCAGCACCGTTTCAGTTACTTCTTTACTTACCATTAATTACACTTTTGTTCTTTGGGACACTTGTCTTCAACACCGTTTCGGTCTCTCATCATTAAATAGTTTCAGTATCGTTACTTGTTACAACATAGCCTCAGCATCGCTTCGGTTCCTCTTCACTAAAAATTTCTATATCATTCGTATTAAATCTGTTACTTATACAGATTAAGCACGGTTTCGGTCACTTTTTCACTAAATATACCATTTAATTTTGTATTAACCAACTTCAGTAACGTTTCGATAAGTAACATTATATCTAGCTTCAACACATTACCAGAGACTCGAAGTTTACTAAAAACCATTTCCTCCAATTAACAGTATATTAGGAGTGAATACAGTGCAGTCTCAGGTTACGATTTAAGCCGTCATGCAAGAATCATCTTAAGCGATTCAGGTCAGAGCTATTGAACCCCGTAAAAAAAGCTATGTCTGTCTTGTCTTAATACATTTTGTGTGACAACTGTTTCACTTTCCAAGAATCTTTAAATTATTGTGAAAAGTGCGAGGCACAATGTTTTAGTCAATAGTTCTGGAACCTCGACTGTTAATATTAAGCAAATAATAAAAGTTGAAAACCGGTCACACTTTGAACGTAACTGATATCTCGGTCACACACGATTAAAACATGAACAAAAAGTAAGAGCAGAAGAGAGGAAACAACAAGATGATCAAGTGTTGTAGACTGTAGTGTAGGAAGACAACAAGATGATCAAGTGTTGTAGACTGTAGTGTAGGAAGACAACAACATGATCAAGAGTGCTAGTGTAGGAAGACAACAACATGATGTATAGTGTAGGAAAACAACAAAGTGATCAAGTGTTGTAGACTATAGTGTAAAAAAAGACAACAAGATGATTAAGTGTTGTAGACTGTAGTGTAGGAAGACAACAAGGTGATCAAGTGTTGTAAACTGTAGTGTAGGAACACAACAAAGTGATCAAGTGTTGTAGACTGTAGTGTAGGAACACAACAAGATGATCAAGTGTTGTATACTGTAGTGTAGAAAGACAACAACATGATCAAGTGTTGTATACTGTAGTGTAGGAAGACAACAACATGATCAAGTGTTGTATACCTGTAGTGTAGGAAGACAACAACATGATCAAGTGCTATAGACTGTAGTGTAGGAAGACAACAAAGTGATCAAGTGTTGTAGATTATAGTGTAAAAAGACAACAAGATGATTAAGTGTTGTAGACTAGTGTAGGAAGACAACAAGGTGATCAAGTGTTGTAAACTGTAATGTAGGAAGACAACAAGGTGATCAAGTGTTGTATACTGTAGTGTAGAAAGACAACAACATGATCAAGTGTTGTATACTGTAGTGTAGGAAGACAACAAGGTGATCAAGTGTTGTAGACTGTAGTGTAGGAAGACAACAACATGATTAAGTGCTATAGACTGTAGTGTAGGGAGACAACAAAGTGATCAAGTGTTGTAGACTATAGTGTAAAAAGACAACAAGATGATTAAGTGTTGTAGACTGTAGTGTAGAAAGACAACAACATGATCAAGTGTTGTATACTGTAGTGTAGGAAGACAACAAGGTGATCAAGTGTTGTAGACTCTAGTGTAGAAAGACAACAACATGATCAAGTGTTGTATACTGTAGTGTAAGAAGACAACAACATGATCAAGTGTTGTAGACTGTTGTGTAGCAAGACAACAAGGTGATCAAGTGTTGTAGACTGTAGTGTAGGAAGACAACAAGGTGATTAAGTGTTGTATACTGTAGTGTAGGAAGACAACAAGATGATCAAGTGTTGTAGACTGCAGTGTAGGAAGACAACAAGATGATCAAGTGTTGTAGACTGTAGTGTAGGAAGACAACAACATCATCAAGTGTTGCAGACTGTAGTGTAGGAAGACAACAAGATGATCAACTGTTGTAGACTGTAGTGTAGGAAGACAACAACATCATCAAGTGTTGTAGACTGCAGTGTAGGAAGACAACAAAATGATCAAGTACTGTAGACGGTAGTGTAGCAATACAAAAAGTGATCAAGTGTTGTAGACATAGTGTAGCAAGACAACAAGGTGATCAAGTGTCGTAGGCTGTAGTGTAAGAAGACAACAAGGTGATAAAGTGTTGTATACTGTAGTGCAGGAAGAAAACAACATGATCAAGTGTTGTAGACTGTAGTGTAGGAAGACAACACGATCATCAAGTGTTGTAGACTGTAGTGTAGGTATACAACAACATGATCAAGTACTGTAGACTGTAGTGTAGGAAGACAACAAGAATATCAAATGTTGTAGACTGTAGTGTAGGAAGACAACAAGGTGATCAAGTGTTGTAGACTGTTGTGTAGGAAGACAACAACGTGATCAAGTGTTGTAGACTGTAGTGTAGGAAGACAACAAGATGATCAAGAGTTGTAGACTGTTGTGTAGGGAAGACAACAAGGCAATCAAGTGTTGTAGACTGTAGTGTAGGAAGACAACAAGGTGATCAAGTACTGTAGACTGTAGTGTAGCAATACAAAAAGTGATCAAGTGTTGTAGACTATAGTGTAAAAAAAAGACAACAAGATGATGAAGTGTTGTAGACTGTAGTGTAGGAAGACAACAAGGTGATCAAGTGTTGTATACTGTAGTATAGGAAGACAACAAGATGATCAAGTGTTGTAGACTGTCGTGTAGGAACACAACAAGATGATCAAGTGATATAGACTGTAGTGTAGGAAGATAACAACATGATCAAGTGTTGTAGACTGTAGTGTAGGAACTCAACAAGATGATCAAGTGTTGTAAACTGTAGTGTAGGAAGACAACAACATGATCAAATGTTGTAAAATATTGTAGTAGGAAGACAACAAGGCGATCAAGTGTTGTGGACTGTAGTGTAGGAAAGACAACAAGGTGATCAAGTGCTGTAGACTGTAGTGTAGGAAGACAACAACATGATCAAGTGTTGTAGACTGTAGTGTAGAAAGACAACAAGGTGATCAAGTGTTGTAGACTGTAGTGTAGAAAGACAACAACGATGATCAAGTGTTGTAGACTGTAGTGTAGAAAGACAACAAGATGATCTAGTGTTGTAGACTGTAGTGTAGGAAGACAACAACATGATGATCAGTGCTGTAGACTGTAGTGTAGGAAGAAAACAAGGTGATCAATACTGTAGACTGTAGTGTAGCAATACAAAAAGTGATCAAGTGTTGTAGACTATAGTGTAAAAAGACAACAAGATGATCAAGTGTTGTAGACTGTAGTGTAGCAAGACAACAAGGTCATCAAGTGTTGTATACTGTAGTGTAGGAAGACAACAAGATGATCAAGTGTTGTAGACTGTAGTGTAGCAAGACAACAAGGTCATCAAGTGTTGTAGACTGCAGTGTAGGAAAGACAACATGATCATCAAGTGTTGTAGACTGTAGTGTAGGAAGACAACAAGGTGATCAAGTGTTGTAGACTGTAGTGTAGGAAGACAACAATATGATCAAATGTTGTAGACTGTAGTGTAGGAAGACAACAAGGTGATCAAAAGTTGTAGACTGTAGTGTAGGAAGACAACAAGATGATCAAGTGTTGAAGACTGTAGTGTAGGAAAGACAACAACATGATCAAATGTTGTACAATGTAGTGTAGGAAGACAACAAGGTGATAAAATTTTGTAGACTTTAGTGTATGAAGACAACAAGATGATCAAGTGTTGTAGACTATAGTGTAGGAAGATAACAAGATGATCAAGTGTTGTACAATGTAGTGTAAGAAGACAACAAGGTGATCAAATGTTGTAGACTGTAGTGTAGGAAGACAAAAACAAGGTGATCAAGTGTTGTAGACTGTAGTGTAGGAAGACAACAAAGTGATCAAGTGTTGTAGACTGTAGTGTAGGAAGACAACAAGGTGATCAAGTGTTGTATACTGTAGTGTAGGAAGACTACAAGGTGATCAAGTGTTGTAGACTGTAGTGTAGGAAGACAACAACATGATCAAATGTTGTATACACTGTAGTGTAGGAAAGACAACAAGATGATCAAATGTTGTAGACTGTAGTGTAGAAAGACAACACGATGGTCAAGTGTTGTAGACTGTAGTGTAGGAAGACAACACGATGGTCAAGTGTTGTAGACTGTAGTGTAGGAAGACAACACTATGATCAAGTGTTGTAGACATAGTGTAGCAAGACAACAAGGTGATCAAGTGTCGTAGGCTGTAGTGTAAGAAGACAACAAGGTGATAAAGTGTTGTATACTGTAGTGTAAGAAGACAACAAGGTGATAAAGTGTTGTATACTGTAGTGTAGGAAGACAACAACATGATCAAATATTGTATACTGTAGTGTAGGAAGACAACAAGGTGATCAAGTGTTGTAGACTTTAGTGTAGGAAGACAACAACATGGTCAAGTGTTGTAGACTGTAGTGTAAAAAGACAACAACATGATCAAGTGTTGTAGACTGTAGTGTAGGAAGACAACAAGATGATCAAGTGTTGTAGACTGTAGTGTAGGAAGACAACAACATGATCAAGTGTTGTAGACTGTAGTGTAGGAAGACAACACGATCATCAAGTGTTGTACACTGTAGTGTAGGAAGACAACAACATGATCAAGTGTTGTAGACTGTAGTGTAGCAAGACAACACGATTATCATGTGTTGTAGACTGTAGTGTAAAAAGACAACAAGGTGATCAATACTGTAGACTGTAGTGTAGCAATACAAAAAGTGATCAAGTGTTGTAGACTATAGTGTAAAAAGACAACAAGATGATGAAGTGTTGTAGACTGTAGTGTAGCAAGACAACAAGGTGATCAAGTGTCGTAGGCTGTAGTGTAGGAAGACAACAAGGTGATCAAGTGTTGTATACTGTAGTGTAGGAAGACAACAACATGATCAAGTGTTGTAGACTGTAGTGAGCAAGACAACAAGATGATCAAGTGTTGTAGACTGTAGTGTAGGAAAAAACAACATGATCAAGTGTTGTAGACTGTAGTCAACACGATTATCAAGTGTTGTAGACTGTAGTGTAGGAAGACAACAACATGATCAAATGTTGTAGACTGTAGTGTAGGAAGACAACAAACATGATCAAGTGTTGTAGACTGTTGTGTAGCAAGACAACAAGGTGATCAAGTGTTGTAGACTGTAGTGTAGGAAGACAACAAGATGATCAACAGACTGTAGTGTAGGAAGACAACAACATCATCAAGTGTTGCAGACTGTAGTGTAGGAAGACAACAAAATGATCAAGTGTAGACGGTAGTGTAGCAATACAAAAAAGTGATCAAGTGTTGTAGACATAGTGTAGCAAGACAACAAGGTGATCAAGTGTCGTAGGCTGTAGTGTAAGAAAGACAACAAGGTGATCAAGTGTTGTAGACTGTAGTGCAGGAAGAAAACAACATGATAAAGTGTTGTAGACTGTAGTGTAGAAGACAACAAGATGATCAAGTGTTGTAGACTGTAGTGTAGGTAGGACATGATCAAGTGTGTATACTGTAGTGTAGGAAGACAACAAGAATATCAAATGTTGTAGACTGTAGTGCAGGAAGACAAACAAGGTGATCAAGTGTTGTAGACTGTTGGGTAGGAAGACAACAACGTGATCAAGTGTTGTAGACTGTAGTGTAGAAGACAACAACATGATCAAGAGTTGTAGACTGTTGTGTAGGAAGACAACAAGGCAATCAAGTGTTGTAGACTGTAGTGTAGGAAGACAACAAGGTGATCAAGTACTGTAGACTGTAGTGTAGCAATACAAAAAAGTGATCAAGTGTTGTAGACTATAGTGTAAAAAAAAGACAACAAGATGATGAAGTGTTGTAGACTGTAGTGTAGGAAGACAACAAGGTGATCAAGTGTTGTATACTGTAGTATAGGAAGACAACAAGATGATCAAGTGTTGTAGACTGCAGTGTAGGAACACAACAAGATGATCAAGTGTTGTAAACTGTAGTGTAAAAAAAGACAACAAGATGATCAAGTGTTGTAGACTGTAGTGTAGGAAGACAACAAGATGATCAAGTGTTGTAAACTGTAGTGTAGGAAGACAACAAGATGATCAAGTGTTGTAGACTGCAGTGTAGGAACACAACAAGGCGATCAAGTGTTGTGGACTGTAGCGTAGGAGGACAACAAGGTGATCAAGTGCTGTAGACTGTAGTGTAGGAAGACAACAACATGATCAAGTGTTGTAGACTGTAGTGTAGAAAGACAACAATATAATCAAGTGTTGTAGACTGTAGTGTAGAAAGACACACGATGATCAAGTTTTGTAGACTATAGTGTAGAAAGACAACACGATGATCTAGTGTTGTAGACTGTAGTGTAGGAAGACAACAACATGATCAAGTGCTGTAGACTGTAGTGTAGGAAGAAAACAAGGTGATTAAGTACTGTAGACGGAAGTGTAGCAATACAAAAAGTCATCAACTGTTGTAGACTATAGTGTAAAAAGACAACAAGATGATCAAGTGTTGTAGACTGTAGTGTAGCAAGACAACAAGGTGATCAAGTGTTGTAGACTGCAGTGTAGGAAGACAAACATGATCAACAAGTGTTGTAGACTGTAGTGTAGCAAGACAACAAGGTGATCAAGTGCTGTAGACTGGAGTGTAGGAAGACAACAATATGATCAAATGTTGTACAATGAAGTGTAGGAAGACAACAAGGTGATCAAAAGTTGTAGACTGTAGTGTAGGAAGGCAACAAGATGATCAAGTGTTGTAGACTGTAGTGTAAGAAGACAACAATATGATCAAGTGTTGTACAATGTAGTGTAGGAAGACAACAAGGTGATAAAGTGTTGTAGACTTTAGTGTATGAAGACAACAAGATGATCAAGTGTTGTAAGACAACAAGGTGATCAAATGCTGTAGACTTTAGTGTAGGAAGACAAAAGGTGATCAAGTGTTGTAGACTTCAAGTAGTGTAGTGTAGAAGACAAAAAAGGTGATTAATTGTTTGTAGACTGTAGTGTAGGAAGACAACACGATGATCAAGTGTTGTAGACTGTAGTGTAGGAAGACAACACGATGGTCAAGTGTTGTAGACTGTAGTGTAGGAATAGAACAACATGATCAAGTGTTGTAGACTGTCGTGTAGGAACACAACAAGATGATCAAGTGTTGTAGGCTGTAGTGTAAGAGAAGACAACAAGGTGATCAAGTGTTGTAGACAGTAGTGTAGGAAGACAACAAGGTGATCAAGTGTTGTATACTGTAGTGTGGGAAGACAACAACATGATCAAATGTTGTACACTGTAGTGTAGGAAGACAACAACATGATCAAGTGTTGTAGACTGTAGTGTAGGAAAGACAACAAGGTGATCAAAGTGTTGTACACTGTAGTGTAGGAAGACAACAACATGATCAAGTGTTGTAGACTGTAGTGTAGCAAGACAACACGATCATCATGTGTTGTAGACTGTAGTGTAGGAAGACAACAACATTGATCAAGTGTTGTAGACTGTAGTGTAGCAAGACAACACGATTATCATGTGTTGTAGACTGTAGTGTAAAAAAAGACAACAAGGTGATCAAGTGTTGTAGACTGTAGTGTAGCAATACAAAAAGGTGATCAAGTGTTGTAGACTATAGTGTAAAAAGACAACAAGATGATCAAGTGTTGTAGACTGTAGTGTAGCAAGACAACAAGGTGATCAAGTGTTGTAGACTGTAGTGTAGGAAGACAACAAGATGATCAACTGTTGTAGACTGTAGTGTAGGAAGACAACAACATCATCAAGTGTTGTAGACTGCAGTGTAGGAAGACAAACAAAATGATCAAGCACTGTAGACTGTAGTGTAGCAAGACAAAAAAGTGATCAAGTGTTGTAGACATAGTGTAGCAAGACAACAAGGTGATCAAGTGTTGTAGACTGTAGTGTAAGAAGACAACAAGGTGATAAAGTGTTGTATACTGTAGTGTAGGAAGCAAACAACATGATCAAGTGTTGTAGACTGTAGTGTAGGAAGACAACACGATCATCAAGTGTTGTATACTGTAGTGTAGGTATACAAACAACATGATCAAGTGTAGTGTAGTGTAGGAAGACAAACAAGATGATCAAATGTTGTAGACTGTAGTGTAGGAAGACGACAACATGATCAAGAGTTGTAGACTGTTGTGTAGGAAAGACAACAAGGCAATCAAGTGTTGTAGACTGTAGTGTAGGAAGACAACAAGGTGATCAAGTACTGTAGACTGTAGTGTAGCAATACAAAAAAGTGATCAAGTGTTGTAGACTATAGTGTAAAAAAAAGACAAACAAGATGATCAAGTGTTGTAGACTGTAGTGTAGGAAGACAACAAGGTGATCAAGTGTTGTATACTGTAGTGTAGGAAGACAACAAGATGATCAAGTGTTGTAGACTGTAGTGTAGGAAAGACAACAAGATGATCAAGTGTTGTAAACTGTAGTGTAGGAAGACAACAAGATGATCAAGTGTTGTAGACTGTAGTGTAGGAACTCAACAAGATGATCAAGTGTTGTAAAAATAGTGTAGGAAGATAACAACAAGGCGATCAAATGTTGT
The DNA here is from genome assembly GCF_004210375.1 of Tachypleus tridentatus. NCBI lineage: Eukaryota > Metazoa > Arthropoda > Merostomata > Xiphosura > Limulidae > Tachypleus > Tachypleus tridentatus. The sequence continues at coordinate 47,512,447 of NC_134832.1, forward strand.
AAAATGTAGTGTAGGAAGACAACAAGGTGATCAAGTGCTGTAGACTGTAGTGTATAGAAGACAACAACATGATCAAGTGTTGTAGACTGTAGTGTAGAAAGACAACAATATAATCAAGTGTTGTAGACTGTAGTGTAGAAAGACACACGATGATCAAGTTTTGTAGACTGTAGTGTAGAAAGACAACACGATGATCTAGTGTTGTAGACTGTAGTGTAGGAAGACAACAACATGATCAAGTGCTGTAGACTGTAGTGTAGGAAGAAAACAAGGTGATTAACTGTTACTGTAGACGGAAGTGTAGCAATACAAAGAAAGTCATCAACTGTTGTAGACTATAGTGTAAAAGACAACAAGATGATCAAGTGTTGTAGACTGTAGTGTAGCAAGACAACAAGGTCCCTCAAGTGTTGTAGACTGTAGTGTAGGAAGACAACAAGATGATCAAGTGTTGTAGACTGTAGTGTAGCAAGACAACAAGGTGATCAAGTGCTGTAGACTGCAGTGTAGGAAGACAACAATATGATCAAATGTTGTACAATGAAGTGTAGGAAGACAACAAGGTGATCAAAAGTTGTAGACTGTAGTGTAGGAAGGCAACAAGATGATCAAGTGTTGAAGACTGTAGTGTAAGAAGACAACAATATGATCAAATGTTGTACAATGTAGTGTAGGAAGACAACAAGGTGATAAACTTTTGTAGACTTTAGTGTATGAAGACAACAAGATGATCAAGTGTTGTAGACTATAGTGTAGGAAGATAACAAGATGATCAAGTGTTGTACAATGTAGTGTAAGAAGACAACAAGGTGATCAAATGCTGTAGACTTTAGTGTAGGAAGACATAAAGGTTATCAAGTGTTGTAGACTTTAGTGTAGGAAGACAAAAAGGTGATCAAGTGTTGTAGACTTTAGTGTAGGAAGACAACACGATGATCAAGTGTTGTAGACTGTAGTGTAGGAAGACAACAAAGTGATCAAGTGTTGTAGACCTAGTGTAGCAAAGACAACAAGGTGATCAAATGTTGTATACTGTAGTGGAGGAAGACAACAAGGTGATCAAGTGTTGTAGACTGTAGTGTAGGAAGACAACAACATGATCAAATGTTGTACACTGTAGTGTAGGAAGACTACATGATCAAATGTTGTAGACTGTAGTGTAGAAAGACAACACGATGGTCAAGTGTTGTAGACTGTAGTGTAGGAAGACAACACGATGGTCAAGTGTTGTAGACTGTAGTGTAGGAAGACAACACTATGATCAAGTGTTGTAGACATAGTTTAGCAAGACTACAAGGTGATCAAGTGTCGTAGGCTGTAGTGTAAGAAGACAACAAGGTGATAAAGTGTTGTATACAGTAGTGTAAGAAGACAACAAGGTGATAAAGTGTTGTATACTGTAGTGTAGGAAGACAACAACATGATCAAATATTGTACACTGTAGTGTAGAAAGACAACAAGGTGATCAAGTGTTGTAGACTTTAGTGTAGGAAGACAACAACATGGTCAAGTGTTGTAGACTGTAGTGTAAAAAGACAACAACATAATCAAGTGTTGTAGACTGTAGTGCAGGAAGACAACAAGGTGATCAAGTGTTGTACACTGTAGTGTAGGAAGACAACAACATGATCAAGTGTTGTAGACTGTAGTGTAGCAAGACAACACGATCATCATGTGTTGTACACTGTAGTGTAGGAAGACAACAACATTATCAAGTGTTGTAGACTGTAGTGTAGCAAGACAACACGATTATCATGTGTTGTAGACTGTAGTGTAAAAAGACAACAAGGTGATCAATACTGTAGACTGTAGTGTAGCAATACAAAAGTGATCAAGTGTTGTAGACTATAGTGTAAAAAGACAACAAGATGATGAAGTTTTGTAGACTGTAGTGTAGCAAGTCAACAAGGTGATCAAGTGTTGTATACTGTAGTGTAGGAAGACAACAAGGTGATCAAGTGTTGTATACTGTAGTGTAGAAAGACAACAAGATGATCAAGTGTTGTAGACTGTAGTGTAGCAAGACAACAACATAATCAAGTGTTGTAGACTGTAGTGTAGCAAGACAACACGATCATCATGTGTTGTACACTGTAGTGTAGGAAGACAACAACATGATCAAGTGTTGTAGACTGTAGTGTAGCAAGACAAACACGATTATCATGTGTTGTAGACTGTAGTGTAGGAAGACAACAAGGTGATCAAGTACTGTAGACTGTAGTGTAGCAATACAAAAAGTGATCAAGTGTTGTAGACTATAGTGTAAAAAGACAACAAGATGATGAAGTGTTGTAGACTGTAGTGTAGCAAGTCAACAAGGTGATCAAGTGTTGTATACTGTAGTGGAGGAAGACAACAACATGATCAAATGTTGTACACTGTAGTGTAGGAAGACAACATGATCAAATGTTGTAGACTGTAGTGTAGAAAGACAACAACATAATCAAGTGTTGTTGACTGTAGTGTAGGAAGACAACAACATGATCAAATGTTGTACACTGTAGTGTAGGAAGACAACAAGGTGATCAAGTGTTGTAGACTTTAGTGTAGGAAGACAACAACATGATCAAATGTTGTACACTGTAGTGTAGGAAGACAACATGATCAAATGTTGTAGACTGTAGTGTAGAAAGACAACAACATAATCAAGTGTTGTAGACTGTAGTGTAGCAAGACAACACGATTATCATGTGTTGTAGACTCTAGTGTAAAAGACAACAAGGTGATCAATACTGTAGACTGTAGTGTAGCAATACAAAAAGGTGATCAAGTGTTGTAGACTATAGTGTAAAAAGACAACAAGATGATGAAGTGTTGTAGACTGTAGTGTAGCAAGTCAACAAGGTGATCAAGTGTTGTATACTGTAGTGTAGGAAGACAACAAGGTGATCAAGTGTTGTATACTGTAGTGTAGGAAGACAACAACATGATCAAGTGTTGTAGACTGTAGTGTAGCAAGACAACACGATCATCATGTGTTGTACACTGTAGTGTAGGAAAACAACAACATGATCAAGTGTTGTAGACTGTAGTGTAGCAAGACAACACGATTATCATGTGTTGTAGACTGTAGTGTAGGAAGACAACAACATGATCAAATGTTGTAGACTGTAGTGTAGGAAGACAACAACATGATCAAGTGTTGTAGACTGTTGTGTAGCATGACAACAAGGTGATCAAGTGTTGTAGACTGTAGTGTAGGAAGACAACAAGATGATCAAATGTTGTAGACTGTAGTGTAGGAAGACAACAACATCATCAAGTGTTGCAGACTGTAGTGTAGGAAGACAACAAAATGATCAAGTACTGTAGACGGTAGTGTAGCAATACAAAAAGTGATCAAGTGTTGTAGACATAGTGTAGCAAGACAACAAGGTGATCAAGTGTCGTAGGCTGTAGTGTAAGAAGACAACAAGGTGATAAAGTGTTGTATACTGTAGTGCAGGAAGAAACAAACATGATAAAGTGTTGTAGACTGTAGTGTAGGAAGACAACACGATCATCAAGTGTTGTATACTGTAGTGTAGGTATACAACGACATGATCAAGTACTGTATACTGTAGTGTAGGAAGACAACAAGAATATCAAATGTTGTAGACTGTAGTGCAGGAAGACAACAAGGTGATCAAGTGTTGTAGACTGTTGGGTAGGAAGACAACTACGTGTTCAAGTGTTGTAGTCTGTAGTGTAGGAAGACGACAACATGATCAAGAGTTGTAGACTGTTGTGTAGGAAGACAACAAGGCAATCAAGTGTTGTAGACTGTAGTGTAGGAAGACAACAAGGTGATCAAGTACTGTAGACTGTAGTGTAGCAATACAAAAAGTGATCAAGTGTTGTAGACTATAGTGTAAAAAGACAACAAGATGATCAAGTGTTGTAGACTGTAGTGTAGGAAGACAACAAGGTGATCAAGTGTTGTATACTGTAGTATAGGAAGACAACAAGATGATCAAGTGTTGTAGACTGCAGTGTAGGAACACAACAAGATGATCAAGTGTTGTAAACTGTAGTGTAGGAAGATAACAACATAATCAAGTGTTGTAGACTGTAGTGTAGGAACTCAACAAGATGATCAAGTGTTGTAAAGTGTAGTGTAGGAAGATAACAACATGATCAAATGTTGTAAAATATTGTGTAGGAAGACAACAAGGCGATCAAGTGTTGTGGACTGTAGCGTAGGAGGACAACAAGGTGATCAAGTGCTGTAGACTGTAGTGTATGAAGACAACAACATGATCAAGTGTTGTAGACTGTAGTGTAGAAAGACAACAATATAATCAAGTGTTGTAGACTGTAGTGTAGAAAGACACACGATGATCAAGTTTTGTAGACTATAGTGTAGAAAGACAACACGATGATCTAGTGTTGTAGACTGTAGTGTAGGAAGACAACAACATGATCAAGTGCTGTAGACTGTAGTGTAGGAAGAAAACAAGGTGATTAAGTACTGTAGACGGAAGTGTAGCAATACAAAAAGTCATCAACTGTTGTAGACTATAGTGTAAAAAAGACAACAAGATGATCAAGTGTTGTAGACTGTAGTGTAGCAAGACAACAAGGTCATCAAGTGTTGTAGACTGCAGTGTAGGAAGACAACATGATCAACATGTGTTGTAGACTGTAGTGTAGCAAGACAACAAGGTGATCAAGTGCTGTAGACTGCAGTGTAGGAAGACAAGAATATGATCAAATGTTGTACAATGAAGTGTAGGAAGACAACAAGGTGATCAAAAGTTGTAGACTGTAGTGTAGGAAGGCAACAAGATGATCAAGTGTTGAAGACTGTAGTGTAAGAAGACAACAATATGATCAAATGTTGTACAATGTAGTGTAGGAAGACAACAAGGTGATAAACTTTTGTAGACTTTAGTGTATGAAGACAACAAGATGATCAAGTGTTGTACAATGTAGTGTAAGAAGACAACAAGGTGATCAAATGCTGTAGACTTTAGTGTAGGAAGACAAAAAGGTTATCAAGTGTTGTAGACTTTAGTGTAGGAAGACAAAAGGTGATTAATTGTTGTAGACTTTAGTGTAGGAAGACAACACGATGATCAAGTGTTGTAGACTGTAGTGTAGGAAGACAACAACATGATCAAATGTTGTACACTGTAGTGTAGGAAGACAACATGATCAAATGTTGTAGACTGTAGTGTAAGAAGACAACAACATAATCAAGTGTTGTTGACTGTAGTGTAGGAAGACAACAACATGATCAAATGTTGTACACTGTAGTGTAGGAAGACAACAAGGTGATCAAGTGTTGTAGACTTTAGTGTAGGAAGACAACAACATGATCAAATGTTGTACACTGTAGTGTAGGAAGACAACATGATCAAATGTTGTAGACTGTAGTGTAGAAAGACAACAACATAATCAAGTGTTGTAGACTGTAGTGTAGCAAGACAACACGATTATCATGTGTTGTAGACTGTAGTGTAAAAAAGACAACAAGGTGATCAATACTGTAGACTGTAGTGTAGCAAATACAAAAAAGTGATCAAGTGTTGTAGACTATAGTGTAAAAAAGACAACAAGATGATGAAGTGTTGTAGACTGTAGTGTAGCAAGTCAACAAGGTGATCAAGTGTTGTATACTGTAGTGTAGGAAGACAACAAGGTGATCAAGTGTTGTATACTGTAGTGTAGGGGAAGACAACAACATGATCAAGTGTTGTAGACTGTAGTGTAGCAAGACAACACGATCATCATGTGTTGTACACTGTAGTGTAGGAAAACAACAACATGATCAAGTGTTGTAGACTGTAGTGTAGCAAGACAACACGATTATCATGTGTTGTATACTGTAGTGTAGGAAGACAACAACATGATCAAATGTTGTAGACTGTAGTGTGGGAAGACAACAACATGATCAAGTGTTGTAGACTGTTGTGTAGCATGACAACAAGGTGATCAAATGTTGTAGACTGTAGTGTAGGAAGACAACAAGATGATCAAATGTTGTAGACTGTAGTGTAGGAAGACAACAACATCATCAAGTGTTGCAGACTCTAGTGTAGGAAGACAACAAAATGATCAAGTACTGTAGACGGTAGTGTAGCAATACAAAAAAGTGATCAAGTGTTGTATGCACACATACTGTAGTGTATACTGTATACTGTATACTGTAGTGAAGAAGGAAGACTAGTGTATACTTGTATACTGTAGTGAAGGAAGACTACAAGGTGATTAAGTGTTGTAGACCGTAGTGTAGAAAGACAACAACATAATCAAGTGTTGTAGACTGTAGTGTAGGAAGACAACACGATGGTCAAGTGTTGTAAACTGTAGTGTAGGAAGACAAACTATGATCAAGTGTTGTAGACTGTAGTGTAGGAAGAGAACAACATGATCAAGTGTTGTAGACTGCAGTGTAGGAACACAACAAGATGATCCAGTGTTGTAAACTATAGTGTAGGAAGATAACAACATTATCAAGTGTTGTAGACTGTCGTGTAGGAACACAACAAGATGATCAAGTGTTGTAGACTGTAGTGCAGGAAGACCACAAGGTGATCAAGTGTTGTAGACTGAATTATAGGAAGAGAACAAGATGATCAACTGTTGTGTAGAAACGTTATCAAGTTTATCAGGCTGTAGGATCAGAAGAGAACAATGCTGTCCAGTGTTGTAGGTTGTAGGAAGGCCACTATGTGCCCACTTTTTCCACCAGGATTTATTAACTGGGCTTTGTAGTTATTCATACAACAAATATAAAGCTCTGTATTAAATATCTCATTTTTATCCTTGAAGTTAACAGTACGTTATCTTTCTTCACATTTCGCTGGTATCTAAATTAAAAGGTACACAGTAATGTTATGACGTTTACTGTTAAAGTTTGTACGAGGAAATGAACCTCTCTCGCTCCGTAAAAACAAGAGAAAGAAATGCCAGAGTCAACTCCATAATTTCATATGTTATTTACAAAGGAGTAATCAGTGTTAACATATAGGCCTTATTGAAATATTAATATAATTTTTAGTTTACGTTTTTTTATAACTTGCCTCAACGTAATTAAAATAACTTTTCTTGAACATAGGTTTGAGTTTCTTGATATAAAAGGTATAGAAAATACAATTATTAGTCTTGTTCTGCCACTATTTGCACGGAAACTGTTTATTAGACCATACTTAAACTTTACTGTTCATAGACTTTTTTTTTTTTTGTTCCACCTTATGTGCTGCACGCTCCGTTAGTTTATTATAAATTTCACTTTAACGTTGGTCATAGCTTCGGTATTTTCGAGATAAACGTTTTGTTTTATATTTAAATGGTAGCGAAACGTTATCTGTTTGAAACATAGGACGCGTAATGTTTGCGCTTATTTTTGGTTTCAGTTCATTCGTATGTGTGGCTTACAATCCTAAAAGCTTTCTTACGACGCAAACAGATTCTGTAAAACAAGTTACTTGGTTACTTTGTGTTAGGCGTTATTTGTTGCAACGAAATAAACGTCGTTTATTGAGTTTACGTCAATAATCGTTTTTGCCCTATGTTCTTTCATGCGCAAACACTGACTTTTTAAACTATCAGATATATATATTCGCGTCTTTTAGCGGAATAACTGTTTATTTCTTACTCTGATAACTTTGAGAGCAACATATAGAGACCTGAGGTCGAGGCTATAGAGGATTTAAATATATACAACTAAGAGAGTACAGAAACTTTACGTTCACGTGTTCTAAATAAGTGATCTCTGTTTCTATAAACCGAAACTGAAGTTCCCATCCTTAGCTTTAATCTTTGAGTTCATAGTCGGGATTAGTTTATTGGCAGATGTCAAAATCTGATTTTGTGATTTGGTGTCCAACTTAAAAAAGACACAAAAAATTACGAAACAAACGACTACTAGTTTCATTGACCAGCGTAATTTACACATATGTTTTTTTTTCTTAATTTCGTGCAAAGGTACACGAGGGCTATCTGCGCTAACCGTTCCTAATTTAGCTGTGTGAGTCTAGAGGGAAGGCAGCTAGTCATCATCACTCACCGTAAACCTGGGTGTTATTTTACCAACGAATAGTGGGACTGACTTTCACTTTAACGCCCCCACGGCTGAAAGGGCGAGCATGTTTGGTGTGACAGGGATTCGAACCTGCAACCCTCGGATTACGAGTTGAGCTCCTTAACCAATCGTCTGGCCATGTTGGGCCATTAATTTACAAATAAATTCAAGTTTTTTTAAATTTTACACTAATTTGTATTACAATATGGCGAGTAACTTTTTATACGGTAATATCACGTAGGTACAATTTAATTGTTCAAAAGCAACGAATATTTTTGACAGGTTTTGATGCTTTGTTTGTTTTTCTCAGAAGTGTTTTTACGTTTCGTCATTTCTAATAATTCTTCATTTAAAATCGTGTAGTTTTCACTCTCTAGGTGTCGTTATAGTATCGTTCCAGTTGTTCTTGTGGTTTGGTTTCAAGTGGTATTTCACAACTTCCTTGTGTCACTATGTCCTACTTTTCATCAGTTTACAATCTCAAAAAAGAAACAAAACACACTGCACACTTTGTGCGTGAGTTTGGTATAAGAGTGACAGTCAAATCCTACTCACTATTCATTCAGAAAAGAGTATCCCAATAGTTGGCAGTATCTTTAGCAACTTCGCGTGAAATTTAAGAAACAGTCAAACACTCTTTGAAATACCACGTGATCTTCTCTTCATTGTGACCCTACCTACTGAACCTTAAATCACAGCCTTGAAGTAGCTGTAAGTCCAACCAATTGATAGCTTTATGTGTCTAAACGTTGGTGTGCAAACCCTAATCTATTAAACACAGATCAGTGGTATTTGTTTATAACTTCCATATCCTTTAACTATTTGCTACATCCGACATACTATTTGACAGACTGTTTAATATCCAGAAGCTGTCATTTATCAACATTTTACCAGCAGAGGGCGACCAACCCCTTACATTGTCTGTCGTCTTTAGTCGTATGGAGTTTGATACACAATTTAATTGAAAATCATGGACGAATTTGTTTGTAGTAGTTACACGGAGTAAATTGTAAACAATGACGGTTAAGTGTTACTTTTCTGTCAAACCAAACATATCATATGGTTTCCATGGTGAAGTAGAAGTAAGCCCCGCCCACGTATATATAAACACAGATTGCCATTACACGGAACCTATTGCAGACTTCTCGGAAGTAGCTGGTTCCAACCGTCAACCTCAATATAAATAAGCCTCGTTAGAGGTAAAACCTACTTTAAAATGTGTTTCCATTCAAACACACGGGTTCTTTTTTTTTTGTAGGAGAAATTGTTAAACAACTTAGAAAAGAAAGAAACATACTAAAAGAACAAACTGTAAGTTGTTGAGAAATCTGAATTAAACAAATGGGGTTTATTTACGGTAGTTTAATTTCAGATTAGTCTTGGGAAATAAAAGCGATTTTTTTCGAAATAGGTTTTCATTCGAATAACGAAAAGTACACTTTAGAACGAGTCTTAACGGACAGGCCCGGCATGACTAGGTGGGTTAAGGCGTTCGACTAGTAACCTGAGAATCACGGGTTCGAATTCTTGGTAAATTCTCTGTAGGTAAAAGAGTAGCCCAAGAGTTGGCGTGGTGGGTGGTGATGACTAGCTACCTTCCCTCTAGTCTTACACTACTAAATTAGGGACGGCTAGCAAAGATAGCCCTCGAGTAGCTTCATGTGAGAAATTCAAAACAAAACAAAACAAACCATAGGCTTACAATGCTACAAAACGGGTTTCTGATACCCGTGATGAGTAATAACCCATTGCGTAGCTCTGTGCTTAAAAAAAACAAACGAACCTACCTTTTCTCTAACCTTCATTTCTTGCCATATGCTTAACATTTCTTTCACAATACGTACTAAACAATGCAGTTACGTGTCACAAGAGGAACTGACGTTATGACAAATCGTAGAAGCTGGAACGTTACGCAATAAAGTGATTGCGTCTTCCTTGTAATTACGTACTAGGCTAATAATCTAGTTTGTCATTATCACTTATACATCAATTTATTCGTTCATTGTGCACCTTTTAAGGAAACGTTAAAATTAAGTCATCGCTTGCATCGCATTATAAACCAACTGCAATGTTCCCTGTTACCAAGTAATGAAACTATTACATTGCAACATAAACATATGTTTAGGAAAGAGCACAATTTGATCTTAAAATAAAAGTA